>NW_020656001.1:442136-447552 GCF_003589595.1 Hyposmocoma kahamanoa
GACGTCTTCTTGCATACCGTGCCAGACGCTATACCAACTAAGCCACGTAACATAATTGAATATCAATTCAATAAAAATTTAATTAATACAGTGAATAGCGACATCTCTCGCCAGGACTGGTAGCTGTAAAGGTGCTAACTGGGTGATGAATCTGTCAAAGATTTCTCATAGATGGCGCTACGACTAAAAAGTCGTTGAAAAACCAAGTACAAAGACACGACGCAAGCACATAGAAAAATTCGTGAGGTCCGTTGGTTCGTTCCGTGGCTTAGTTGGTATAGCGTCTGGCACGGTATGCAAGAAGACGTCGGTTCGTATCCGACCGGATCGAAGGAATTTTTTCTGAGTGTTTTTTCCGAGTGTTCGATCTTTGTATTAATAATTAAAACAGACATCACATTAACTATGATAATATTAACGATACCCTTTCAAAGGTCGTTTATTGGTTTAATGTTAACAATATAATCTCGGGTTTCTCTCAGAGACATGTTTAAGGAGATCGGTATCATGACTGTGGCATCTCAGTACATTTACTCAAATATTTTGTATGCCCGTAAAAATATACATAATTTCATTAAGAAAGAAGATATAATATTAACCTTAGAACTAAGTCCAAACTCATGGTACCACGATTTCGTTTAACTAAGGTAATCGATTCTTATATGGGGAACTGTATACGTTTTTACAATAAGATTATCATTTCCTAAGTTTAAAACTTACATTAAAAGTACTTTAATTGAAAAGTCATATCACAAAATTGAAGAGTATGTTTTAGACAAAGAAGTATGGAAAGACGACAAGAGTCTAGACTCCACACAATTATGATTCAAAGTGTATTCCATAGCATTTAAGTTTATTTGAAAAGAGCAATCCCTAGAGTTTCTTGCTCGTTTTTCTCAGAAAGGTCAGCGTAGTGAACGAGCAGTAACTTAAAAAATGACGTTTTGAAGTGTAAAAATTTTACCTATGGAATAAATGATTATTTGACTTTGATATGACTTTGACTTGGTGTAATGGAGGTAACATCTGCAAAATGACAACTTCCCATTTGTATAACAACCGACAAGCGTGACAAGAGGCTTATTGATGACTCGGAATTAGTAGAGGCGAAGCTGCAGAGCCTTGAACACCGTCGTAAAGTTGCTTGCTTATCGGTATTCTACAGCATATACCACGGAGAGTGTGCGATGGAATTGCATAATTTGATTCCGGCTTCCCCTTTCCATTACTGAGTTACTAGACGTGGGCTGGAGTTCCACCCCTTTGTTGTGGATATTCCTAGGATTCGCACGAAGCGTTGCCTTGCGGACATGTTCCCCGAACGCTATAACTTGGAACTTTTCAAGACGAGTGATAGGCATTATTTAGGTGTGCATGCTACACCGTCGACCTCATCGTCACTTTCCCTATCAGGTGAGATGGAGGTCAAATGCGCACTTATTTTTTATAATAAAAAAAAAGAAAAACCTAAGATCTACATATTACAATTTTTCTTACTTTCTTTTCTTCTACAACAAAACAAATGCATACTCACAGCAATTGTATGGGCAGTGAAAAACACATCTTCGGCTCAGCCATGATTTCATGAACAGTGATGTCACCACCCAATCCAGAATGAAATCTGTATGTCACTTGGTGGCTATTAGTAAAATTTTGCTTCAAAAGATTTCCGTACGATGGAAATTTAAGTTTCAAACCAAGCCTGGGAGGCAGCGACTGTGACCGCCTGTGACATAGAACTTTTTGAGGGATGTCTATGCAGTTTTTATCGTTCGTGTGACTGGGACTAGTTCCTATATAGGAAGGTTCAAGACTCCATCCGTTTATGGTAATGAAGCCGACGGTAATGTTCTCCTTTGTGAGTAAAGCGACGCGCAACCTCTGCGCCTCCTGCAATAGAAAACGTGGTTAGGATTATGCCACACCCAATCTACAAATCGCACACTTCAAGGAAGAATAGCATAAGTGGAGTTACGTCAAAAATGTTTATTGCTCCATAAGGTACAGACAAATACAACCCACAACCTCCCCGATTCTTGTAACTCTATCTACAATATTAGCCGACGTAACTCCAATTATGATATTCTTCCATGAGGTGTGCGAAATGAAAACCTGGTAGTAATAAATTATGCTAACTGAAATAATTGTATGATCTATTTGTAGCAGTAGAGCTCCTTGTGAAAGAATTCGTCCAGGGAAGTATTGTCATCTTAAATATTTCTACCGTCAAGCAGTAATGTGAGCATTACTGCGTTTCGGTTTTGTAGGATAAGGGTGCTGGTGAAATTACAGGCACACGGGACTTGTTAACTTATGCCTCAGGTGACAGGCGCTGTGGCAGTGTCTCTGAATGGCACTGCTACTGTCATGGACAGGCGTGTCGCTTACCATCGTCAATTGGTACAAACCCTCATCTAGCAACGTGTCTCAGAGCTGTTTATTACATGTATACACAGCTTGTCCTCATGTATATTTACAATGTGACAGTTATTACAAAGTATTATCTTGTATTTTCTTCTAGGCGTTATGGCGTGTTAATGTTTTAGGCGAAGGGTGAATTGTACTCCCCGAGCTGATCTTCCACCTTGCTTACATCGAGTTATACAGTGTGTGATAGGGACTGCACCGTGCTCAGCAAGAGGGTGGCTTTACACTTAAGCTCATGCGACTGTGTCAGCTTACCTATTTCTACCGCCAAGCAGTGAGCATTACAAAAAAAATCCATTTGGGAGTTACGACGCCACAGACAAACATACAGACACACAGACAAAAGCTTTAAAATTCTCAGGTACTTTTATTTTTCTGCGAAAGGAGCCATTTAATCTTCGGAGCGGAGAATCAGCTACTATAAGTTTTTGAAATAGATTGTGTGAAGATAAAAATTTTACATGTGGAAAGATTGAATATGTAACGAATAGGTAATGCTATGAGAATAGTACATTGTGTATGTATGTATATGGAGACGGTAAATAAGAAATTACCAACGAGGGTCTAAACTCAAGTTTTGTATTTTTTTACCGTCCGTGATACATACAATATTTTCATCACATTTGCGAGGAAATAAATACAATATAAATATGGTTCACAACACAACAATTATGGATTTCGCAAATGGCAGATTTTTTGTTTTATTTTTTAATTTTTCCATAGATAATACACAAACCAAATGAACTTCGAACCAAAATGTAAAAAGCAAACACGAAAAATAATTAAAATCAATTATAGCATTTAAGTAGTATGTGGGTGAATTGCAATTAAATTTGTTTAGATAAAATTTTAAGCGAATGTTTTAATTTTGAACTTAAGTAACCTCCTTGCTAGATCTTGAACCTGACCTATGTAAGGAAGCTTGTCATGCTACAAATTAAAAAAATAACTCCTTACCGACAATGGCTGTAATGGAAAGAAAAAAGGGTTCTCGAGTGTTTTATTTGGGACATTATAGTCAAGTTAACCACCATGCAATCACACTATATACGAGCAAGTGTGATGAAAAAATACTTCATAATTACAATGTATTTTTTGTTTTACTTTTTTTTAATAAGGCCTTAATACGGTGTTTATTTTTTATGTCAATTGAAAATAGTGTGGTCACTTAGGGATTTTTTTGGACATATTGCAGTAAGTTACGTAATTATAAAATCTTTGCGGCTATTTTCTGTAAAGTGTCTTCCGGAACAATTTTGTTTTACAGTATTTATTAAATTGTTTTTCGTTCAAAATGACTTGAATGACAAAACACCTAAACTTTTCTTTTGTCCAAAGTAAAAACAAGGGTTTAGTATTTAGTAAACGCTTACTGCTCTATATACGCTACTTTCAAGGATTTTTACATCTAATCTGTAACATACAAACGTGTTGTCAAATTTTATAGAACATATTTGTGCTAGTCGGGTTTTGAATACAGATTTAAATAAGCTTAATTGAGTATGACGCATTGTCGAGGGTTCCTTGAAACGGCCAATGTAAGCCCAGGGATTTTACCAGTAATGTTAACATGTGAAACTATGAAGTACGTTAAGTTATTTTGTTCGCGTAAACGGAGCGCACTAGTTTAAAAATATTTATGAGTCAATATTTGGTTTACATTACGCGCAAATGGTACGTATTGTTCTACGTAAAATTTATTTACGCAACCAGACTACGTTAAGTTTACATACGCATATAGTGCGCCTATATATTTGTAGATAGATCATGTATTGGGTTGGCTAAGCAGCGCGCAGTATCAAAGTATAAAGGGAAAATATTAGGGGTTAAAGTATGAAATTGCCGTTTTATTGCAATAGGTTCTTCGAATTTTCATAGAATCTTCATGGTTTGAGGTTTTCGAATGAAACTTTTTTGAAATGGTTTCTGTGATTTTTTTTTTTAAATTTGAAACATTTGAATATCGACTTTCAATTGTTTTTGTTATTCAATTTAGACAAGAAAGATGGATACTGCGAAAATTCGAATGATTTTTGAATACGAGTTCCGACGCGGAACTAACGCGGCAGAAACAGCCCGCAATATCAATGCTGCGTTTGGAGAGGGGTCTACTAATGAACGCACCGTGCGATTTTGATTTAAACGCTTTCGTGATGGAAATTTCTACTTAAAGAACGAGGCACGATGAAGACCGCCCACACAGGTGAATAACGATGAATTAAGAGAGATAGTGGAAGCCGATCCTAGTCAAACTACCCAGGAATTAGCGGCATGGTTTAACGTTAACTTACCCACAATATTGACTCACTTGCGTCAAATCAATAAAATAAAAAAATACGAAAAATGGGTGCCTCATGATTTGACTGATTTGCAGAAAGAAACGCGTGTTGAAACTTGTGTTGCCTTGTTGAACCGGTACAGAAATGAAGGAATATTGGATCGAATTGTAACATGTGATGAAAAGTGGATTCTTTATGATAACCGGAAAAGAAAAATGCAATGGCTGACCCCAGGTCAAATGCCACAACAGTGTCCTAAAGCAAAACTTACCAATAAAAAGGTAATGGTAACTGTTTGGTGGTCTCAGCATGGTGTTATTCACTATAGTTTTCTCCGATCTGGTCAAGCAATAACGGCAGATGTCTATTGTGCCGAACTCCGAACCATGTTGACAAAACTAGCAGTAAAACAGCCCCGACTCATGAATCGATCTTCACCATTATTGCTCCACGACAACGCGAGACCTCACACAGCACGAGAAACCATTTTGACCCTTCAGGAACTGCAGTTAGAAACCATTCGTCATCCTCCGTATTCACCAGACCTTGCTCCAACGGACTACCATTTTTTTCGTGATTTGGACAATTATCTACGTGACAAGAAGTTTTCTTCCCAGGAGGCAGTACAAAATGCTTTCACACAGTTTGTGCAGTCTAGATCGTCGGAGTTCTATCGCAAAGGCATTAATAACCTTCCCATTAGATGGCAG
>NW_020656001.1:457552-502888 GCF_003589595.1 Hyposmocoma kahamanoa
TAGGTAGAGATTTTTCATGGAACAGAGTCAAAAAGTGGAGACTGCCCCACGACAATATTTTATTATGCACGTTCCTAAATATTAAACCTTGTTTCCTCATAGCAAGTTATCATTTCGTAAACTCTTCATTCAAAAGGCACCTCTAATGTAAACTTTATGTTAATTCAATAGCATTACAATTATTCAATGTGCGCTGAAATTGTGACGTCAATTGACACCATTTATCTCGCAATGATTGTTATAGTATTGTTTTTTTACACACGAACTTCGAACACAATAACTTTATTAAACAATAAATTGAATTTTTAAGTTTTTATTGAAACTCACGATGTTGGACCACCATGATATTCAATTGTATTTTCTCACAGATGGCTCTATGGGAAAAAGTCGTCAGCAACAAAAAACTTAGATCTGCAATAAGCACTTTAAAAAAATCGTAAGGCGGACTAGTACGTTCCATTCATTTGGAACTGTTTGCTGGAAGACGTTGGTTCGAGTTAATGTTCGATCTTTGTATTAATAACAACTTAATTATTTTTTCAGACTCGATCGACAAGACAATGTGACTAAGGTGGAATATGGCGCAGGCGGTAATAAGATAAAAACGTATTGCCATTGTTCTCCTAGAATACAGATGGGACATTCCGCACAAGCTATACAAATAGTCATCAAATACACGGTACATTTCTAAGTAAATAGCAAGATGACAAACTGATGGCAGACCGTTACAAGATACACAACAGGCTTTTTCTCCAGCACCTCCATTCTTCACGATCTATAACCAGCGTCTTGACCTCTTTATGGCTATTCACTTTGACCATAGTATAATAAAACAAGTAGTGTAACTAAATACAAATTATGTCGCAACGTGACTTGCATGTGTGCACGCCCGCCGCGCGCTGTGTTCGGACGCACACATTCGCGTCGCACTCGAGTTGCATAGCCATAGTCGCTCGCGACATTCATTATAGAATAGAAAGCGTTCGCTTGGTGTTTTAAAATTTAATGATAATATTATCGTAATCGAGATATTAATCTGCAATGCTGGTATAAAATTATTAATATAGCACGAGAACACTCTAATGAACACCTTATTTTTTTCAAATATCTTTCGCAACCGGTAGGTACAACTAAAATAATAATATGACAACTAGCGATGCGCGAATACGAATGATTTCGAAATGCGACTCGTTAGTAATTACTAACCCTGTCATTCGAATAACAAATTAGTAACCTACAAATTTTTGTATTCGAATGATCTGAATGATCACCATTACTAATCAGTATTACTAATCCATAGATTCCGTAGATGTTTTCTGTTTAACCCTCTTTGACATATGGTAGATACCGTAAATGTGACGGGGACAGGGTTATCATGATATGGACATGGTGAATGATTCTGGTGGAGTTCGGGTTATAAGACATAATAATCACTCGACTCGTGCACCCGACTAATGGCTGGGGCATTCGGTATCATTCGAATCGAGTCGAATGATTGTGCTTGGATTCGACTTAGGCGAATGATTTGCCCATATTCGAATAATTAGTATTAGTAACATTCAAAGTCGCGCATAGAGAATGAAATTCAACAATACCTACTTACCAGTTACCATGCCTTTTTGTAGTCTATAAGTGGCGATGTCCGTGACAGGTCTGATTCTATTCAACGTTTCTCTCAGGTTAGTGAGCTTTGTGCTAATGTGATCGTAAGGCGCCATGTCTATTGCCTTTAGCCATAACTCTCTCTCCGATTCGTGAAATGTGGCCAGTCGGTAACACACGCCATTCTCCCACACTGTTAAGCGGATACACAATATTATAATCTGTTTATTTGGCTCTGTGACGGTTCATACTACATTAAGGGTCGTATTCTAGAACTCTACTCAATGCTCAAGTCAGGATTTGAGTACAGTTTAAAGCACTCGAAATCATACTCAAGTCCCTGCCATTAGGGTCGTATTTCCAGTGCTTGTGTTTCCAATGCAATCCTGACTTGAGCATTGAGTAGAGTTCTAGAATACGACCCTAAGGGTCGTATTCCAGAACTGTACTCAATGCTCAAGTCGGGAATTGAGTATGATTTCAAGCACTGGAAATACGACCCTAATGGCAAGGACTTGAGTATGATTTCTAGTGGTTTAAATCATACTCAAGTCCTGACTTGAGCATAGAGTAGAATTCTAGAATACCACCCTAAAACATTATACATTCCCAGACATATATTATTCATTAACATTGTTATAATTGAAGAAAATGTTTTCCCCGGTTTAAAAAATCCAAATTTTCAACAAGGGCTTAAGAAAATGACCTTTAGTTATACCAGTTCCAAAATTGCATAATGGTTCTTGATCATTCAAACATTATTTACATTTTAATAACTGAAAATGCAAGGTGGCTCAAATTGGATACATAATTGCGCATCCACACTTCACGCCTCTTCCTGTCGGGGTAGACAGAGACCACAGCCTTCCATTTAGATTTTTGCCAGTTTTGTCTTATTTTATGTTATTTTTTTTTGTATCTATGCATTGTGGCGTCTATTCAATTCTATTCATTTGTCATGATACTGGCATACATCTTTCGCCTCATCAACACGGTATGTTCATACTCTCAACCTAACCTTTCTTAAGGACATCCTGAATTCCGTAGTGGCAAATTTCCCTTATCTGCATTTAAACAGTATTACTTTGTATATGTTACTGGAGGAGCATGGAGGCAAACAGTAAAAGATAGGGAGTAATAGAGGACAAACTTAAAGTACCGAGTCAACAAACTTAAGTAATAATAAATAAGTAACATTTATAATGTAGAAACATTGTATGACATGCATACATATGCATGTCATACAATGTTTCTGTGTTAGATAAATTAGTATGTAAACTTACATACTAACTTACTTACTTATCTAACAGAGAAACAAAGTCTATAAATAAATAAAATAAAATACTTTGTATATTATAATATTATATTTTGCTTGTAATGTCTACTTATCTATATCCTACCAATGTTAAACGGCCAGTGTCCTTTCTCATCTTGACTCTGTAGTTGGACCTGATGGTAACCCAGTACGATCAATCCAAGGGGCTCGTACCAAGGCTTAGGACCTTTGAAGTAGAACAGCAGGTTGCCACGGAGGCGAAACCACCGGACTGAACTTCCTGTCAAATACCACCAATCATGTCGTAAGAATCAAAAGACCCATTTAAACAATTTAAATATACAAGGTAATTTGGAAAATACTAACCACCTCTCAAGACTATAATGTAATAGTATAGTTTGAGTTCTTAGGTTTTTGCGATTGTTAGACATAGGAAATGAAACTATTTTTCCGGATTTAAATCGCGTATATTTGTTTTTTCAAACAAACCTTTGGGTTGTTTGAAAAAAACTCCTTTTGTTTGTTTGAAAAAACAAATATACGCTATTGAAATCCGGAAAAATAGTTTCATTTCCTAATAGTATAGTTGCTAACATCATAAACAACAATTTTTATTCGGTGACTTTTAATAATTAGTTAAATTTTACTTTCATACAAAAATAAAGCTTGTTCAGAACGGTTAGTATATTTACACCCCAGTACCCCCAGTGTTACTATTGTTGAAACTCATAAATACCCAAAATAAAGGTGATGATACAAAATTCAATTCTTCATGTATTATACAACCCCTGAGGCAGTGTTCAATTAAAAGGGTCTTTAAAACTCTTAAATATGCTCACAATAAATCTGATAAGTAATTTTTTTTTACTATTCTTATAGCTATTCCTTTCCTGCATGGATGTAAAGCTTCTCCAGTTCTGATCTGCTTGTTTTGATTCCATTATTGACAAGTGGGATGTCTTCCTACAGCAGCAATTTAGATATCGTTTTGTGTGTATAGTTATTACTTTCAAATAAACATTAACCATTCCATAAAGATGTATGAAATTGAACAAAAATGTTTTGGTTTTATTTTTAATTTACAAAACCTGACTATTTACATGTGCCAATGAGTAACATAAACAGGACATCTTTTCAACCTTAGAATAATAACGCATAGAAACCTAGCCCGCACACGCTAAGTGAGGCAAGTTAGAGGGTTCCAAACGCGTCCCAGGAGCGCGCGGGCTGTTAGTGCTCAAGGTCATATTGCACCGCGAACAGCTCCAAAATTTTTTGCTAAAAATGACGAAATGTGCGGTAAATGGGTGTAAAAATACAACAGACAAACATAAAATAGACACTAACATCGCATTCCACAAGTAAGTAATGCGTTTCAACTCATATTTTTATGTAAATATTCACTAAAACAGAAAAATAATTTCGCGGCAACAAGATACGAAAGTATTGCAAAGTAACGAATTTTTTTTCTCCCCATTTTGCTATTCTGTATCAAAATAATTATATTACGTAAATTTTAGTGGTGCCTGTAATTTAGATTTATTTGCGCATCTTGAACTAATATTTACTTTAATAAACATTAAATGTTTTCGTTAACTCCTATAAGTGATTGGGACACTTAATTATTTTATAATATTTTTAACGGCTCTGCGTTCATGCTTTATTGAATAATTATTTATTTTAATTTTATTTGAATTGGAGCACATATTGCAACAAATTTACAGTACTTATATATTTGTTTCTACTATAGTGTTGGCACCACCAGTACAACTTTGATAGCTTATTATATGTCTTTCTTTTCGTAACTCAAGCGAAATATTTTATATTAAAATATTTTATTTTCTTAAAAGGGGAGCATTCTTAAGCGATTTTTTAATCTATTTTAACAGTTATTTTCTTTAATGTTTGCTTATGGCATTTTCGGTTTTAGGTTTCGAATATGGCACTTATTTCTAAATCCAAGATGCGGGCGCGATTTTTCGAATAATGGCAAGTTGGGTATCGTTTTCGAGATGTTTGGGAATGTTCAATACAAATATGGCACTCATTTCTAAATCCAAGATGGCAAACACGACAGTTCAAACAAAAGCAATATTCGTAATGACCACCCCCAAATACCTCGAAAACGATACCCAACTTGCCATTATTTGAAAAATCGTGCCCGCCATCTTGGATTTACAAATAGTGCCATATTCACATTGAGCATCCCCAAATACCTCGAAAATGATACCCACATAGCATTTTTTTGAAAAAATCGTGCCCGCCATCTTGGATTTAGAAATGAGTGCCACATTCGTAATGAGCACCCCCAAGTACCTCGAAAATGATACCCATATTGCATTTATTTCAAAACTCGTGTCCGCCATCTTGGATTTAGAAATGAGTGCCATATTCGTAATGAGCATCCCCAAATACCTCGAAAAGGATACCCATATAGCATATTTTGAAAAATCGTGTCCGCCATCTTGGATTTACAAATAAGTGCTATATTCGTTTTTCATCGACAAAACCGAGCACATCTGTAGGCACCTGATCGACAATGTCGGGCAAATCTGTAGGCACCTTTAACTTAATGATGAGTTAAGCAAGATACAATTTCCCCACTTTTGAGGGAAATGTTATTCCATGGCATCATTATTTGTATATTTGTGTGCGTGCCGACGAGCGTAGTTACAAGTTGCTTACGCCTACATGAATTTGGTTTTTGCCTCACTTGTGACAGTTCGTTTGATATGAAACTATCATTCTATGCGTTATTATTCTAAGTTTTCAACAATGTCTTAAGTAATTCCAATAGTGCTACAGTTTTATATATTGTTATTTAAATTTTGTAAAACAGATAACCCTCACCTTCAGATCTTCGAAAAAAGCCGTCTTGACGCTCCTTTAGCACAAGTGTTCCCTCCCGATCGATGTTCTGAGAGCTTTGGTACGCCAGAGCAACTAACTCCTGCTTATTATACCTCATGTTTACAATGACACCACAAAATACCTAAAAAGCGACCACCGTATCCTACAATTCCTCACATTTTTCCGTTTTGATAAACTTAAAAAAACAGTCTGCTGCTCTCTTCACTAATAAACTCATCTATGTATTCAACTCCAATAAGCACACGGTAACTAAATACAAAGGTTACAATCCTCTTTAGGCTACAATGAAAATGGGAATAGGCAGATAACTCCGCCTTTTCGGATATAACAGCCTTATACGACTACAATTACAAATAAATGTTTAGTATTAATCTTACGATAGTAGTGTCAGTTATGTCAAATTGTCAACGTTATCGGAACCCGACCATAAACGAACTTTTTTTTATTAATTTTTAGGCTAGGGAATTTTACACAGATATGATAAACTGTAAACATGTTCTACTATGTCCACACATTATGCCAACATCATAGATCATTGCAGCCATATTGCAGCGCTATTGTTTTGAGATAGAGAACAACAAACAACTACAAACTTTGAACCTTGTACTTGTCAAGTTGGGACAAAAGTCTGTATTAGTTTTGAATTGTTATAACGAGATATAATTTAACAAATTATGAAAATAAGACTGATAATTAATTACGTTTCGGGATTTTATTATGTTTTATATTTGAACTTCAAATTTCACTTAGATACCTTTTCTTATAAACAACAAACTAAGGCGCGAGCCTGCAATTGAAGAATAGTATCGAGCCATTAACGAATTAACGAGTTAATGTACATGAAGGTAAAATAACGTAGAAATCTAATTTTGTATATAATTCAATTACTAATACAATCTTTGTTGAAAAATTTCAGTCCCTGGCTTAGACTATTATCCATCCTCTAAGGTCTTCGGTAACTCTAAGATCATTTTCAGCAACACTACGATAGCTTAGTTGTCATTACCGTCACATTATATTTCATAATCTCAGTACAGAGTACTAAAAAAACCGACCTCAAAAGTACGTGGAATTACGACTATTTGCTAAGTTTTACTGAAATATCCCCTAGTTCGTCAATATACGGGACTTGACACAGGAGATAATAAAAATCGGTTCTCATTACTCAAAGTATATCGAGAGAAAAACGCCTTGAATTGGAGAATAGCAAAACCAACCATTAAAATAATTGCTCCTTAAGTAAAATATAGGCACTATTTATAAAAATGAATGTTCATGGATGATCAACCACCATAAGAGGTGGATGATTTTCTTCAAAATGAAATGCGACCACTATGGAGGTACCCTCTTTCCAACAAAAAAGAATCATGAAAATCGGTTCACAAATACCGGAGTTATCGCGCAACATACATACAAAAAAACATACAGTCGAATTGAGAATCTCCTCCTTTTTTGAAGTCGGTTAAAAACTGGTATTAAAAGAAAATGTAATCACTACGTTACACTGCTATCTATGAAAACTTCTCGTTCCATATTCCTCTGCATCGTAGACGAAATTTCATGGCTAAGGCTCAACCCACACCGGCGCAGAGTCGAAGCGTTGCGTCGCTTCCTGTTTTTCAACTACACCGCCTGGCGACACGCGTTGACGCGCGACGACACTCGCATTAGTGCGCCGGGATCACAGTGCGGGTCGAAGCGCGAAGCCGTTCGACTGCTACCAAGCGTCGACACTCGATTCCATATTTGCATAACACAAATTTGTACCTTAATAATGGGAAAATAAATATGCTACAGACGTAAAACATGACGTGTCGCGACGCTTTGACTCAGCGCCAAACAATATAGTCTAAAGTTCATGACAAAGGTAGTTGTCATTACCGTCACATTACAGTTCAAAACTGCTGCTAAGAAAAGTTCTCGTTTCATATTCCTCTGCATTATAACCGAAAGTGCATACGAACATTACAGCATGTTGGTCGTGCGGTGCAGTTACCGCGCTGCCACTGCGTCCGATTCATATCCGTTCCGCATCCGAGAATATACAATGTCTAGAAAACTCGGACTGACTTCGGATATCGCTTGTGCACTAAGTCCGATACGTATCCGAGAAAATTCCCTTTCGGACTGTTGGTTCCAGTGGTGGGTCCAGTTGGATTTTGATAGTACCGCTACTATTCACTACGTAATATTTAGCGGCAAAACAAACTGAAAATTCGAGAACCCTTGTCTACTAGCTCAGGACTGTATAACCACTGAAACAATGTTTTTATTGCAAACCAAATTTCTCGATCGCATAATTTTACGAAATTCCGCCTTTAAGTGGCCAGCTCGATCATGTGATTTAACCATGATATAACACCGCTGGATAATTTTTTATGGGGTTATGTTAAAGTCAGAGTCCATATGGGGCCAATCGAATCGATTGCAGCCTTAAAACTCAAAATTCGTAAAGTGATTAACGAAATAGGCTCGCCATTTTGTCAAAAAGTGATTAAAAACTTGGATGAAAGAATCGACATCTGCAAAATGTGATCGTGGTGGACATTTATCAGATATCATTTTTCATTCATAATTGCCATATTTTTTTTAATACAATAAAAATTTGAATCGTTGTCATTTAAATTTATTGTTTTGTTTTGATTCACAAAACAAAGTTCTTGTTGAAAAACCCTTTAAATAACTCTGCACTAAATAAATGAAAGAAAACAATAACTGAATGAGTCTCAGGCATAAGCTTTTTTCATCTTCGTTTCATCTTTCGAAAAGCGAAAGAAACTCCTCTCTATAACGTTTACATGATAAACGACCGTTCACAGCACAATTCTCGGCCATAAATAGTAATGTAACGATGATGTTAGATAATGATGTTACATACAAGTTTCGTAATTAATAAATGAAAACTACATTCAAATATCAAAGCCGTCTTTGGGGCCATTGGCGTGAAAACGGCTCGCCGACAGCCTTGTTGCCAAACGACAACGAGTCAATGTGACCGTTAATCGTCGGGGCATGGTGCGGTATCTAAGGGCGCGTTCAAATTAGCCGCTGTTAGCCACGGTCGCGCGAGTGTCGCGCTGCTGAAGTGCAACCAAATTTTTAGTGATGTTTTATCTTTCGACTTAGTTACACGATGGATACTGACGAAGAATCCTCACTTTCACTTTTTTGTTAGAACTGAAGAAAAATAAAATTTAAATTTTAAATAGAATACCAGAACGTCTTATCGAGAATTATAGACGTTTTCGAAATGTTTGGGAGTACCATAGTCGTAATGAACATCCCCAAATACTTCGAAAAGGATATCTATATTGCATTTTTTTGAATAATCTGGCCCGCCATCTTGGATTTACAAATAAATGCTAATTAAATTTTTATTGAATTGATATTCAATAATTTTTTGTGAAATTACTCCACTAGTTTGTTATAATTATTAATACAAAGATCGAACACTCAGAAAAAATTCCTTCGATCCGGTCGTCGAAATAAGTGCTATATTCGTAATGAGCACCCTTAAATATGTCGAAAACGATGCCCAACTTGCCATTGTTTGAGAAATTGTGCCCGCCGCCCGTATTTAGAAATGCGAAGTCGTGTCAGCCGTCATGTATTCAGATATAAATGCCATTTCCATAAGGATTACCAAAAATACATTTTTGAAAATTCTTGACAACCATCTTGAAATTAATGCCACATTCTCAATGAGCACTCCCAAACAACTGGAAACGTCTATAATTCTCGTTGTTGATCGACAAAGTCGTAGGCACCTTTAGAATCCGTTCGCTACCTTTATTTTGTCAAAATAATCAAAATGAATACTACCATTAAATAGTTACAAAACTCGATTTACGAAAAATATTTGCAAATAGTTTTAGGGTTTTTATGGGATTTTTACGTTTGTTTAACACATTCTTCACACTTGTGTTCAGAACCAAAAGGTATATAGTTAGGGGGGTCAGAGTTCTGGGTGCACACACTTCACGTATAGGTATTAAAAATTACTCACAACCTACGTAGCTATGTAAGCTATAATATATATAATAATGTAAGCTATAAAAGCTATGTTTTTTCATTTGTAGTTTTAGTTTCAAAATAGTCAATAAATTTTAGACAAATTTTCCCGTGCCTTTTTTCCAGCCGATTAGAATAACTGGCGGAACTGATATCCCACATTGCTAGGTGTTGTTCTGCATTTTCTATAAATTCTTCAACTCGATTTTCGTCTATCGTAGTTAATTTGAAAATTAACAGGTGTACACACCTCACCGAGCGTGGCTGCAGCGCGACTGTCGCGCGTCAGCCGCGCGGTTGCAGCGCTTCTAGTAATTGTATGAAAAGTGACAATTGCGCGGCAGTCGCGCGGAGAGGCGGAGTGTCCGTTCTCGTTGCTTTTTTGTTCTCTGGTCATATATGTAGTCAGCATTAACACTGAAGGCTAGTTAGCTTCATTTAAATAATAAAGTACAATCTCGCTCAAAATATAATTCGGGCTCGGATCTGATGCAATGCGTAAGAGTTAAAACAAATAATACCGTAATTCTTCGGTTCGCGAAAATAATACTATGTTGTATGCTATGCTATGTATAGTATATAAGTCATACGAGCTGCATTCTTAGGGCAAGTGCAAAATAATAATTGGAATGCAGCGATTGCCGATTGCTTGCAAACCTTCCCGACTGCTATATGGCTGCTATACACGACTACGCACTTAGCCGTCGAAATATCGATAAAAACGGACCAAACATAACAATAATAATAATAACGCACTCACTCATTGCGCCGTTCTAGGGAAACCCTGTATCGCGGGTGCCATGGATACACACATAGACAATCATAAATTACGCCTTAACTCAGGAGAGAAATAACTGTAGGCCATACAAATATTTCTCCCGACTCAGGAAACGAACCTCTCATCTCCATGGCAGACCATGTACTTAAAATTTAGTTTGATTACATCCTTGGATAACACACGGACTTAGGATTACACTACATTCTCAATTTGTGAGATAACATAGAACGACCCATCGTACATGAAAAATCAATTACTGTTGTAACCGTCGTAACTCAAAAATAATGGAACCATAGATTTTGGGTACCTATATACTAAATCTATGAATGGAACTGAGGAAACATGATTTGAAAGTTCATAAAACTGAATATATATATAATCTTTGCCAGTAATCAAAGTATGTATAACAAACGAATCGAATCGAAGCGACTTTGTAGTTATCGGAAATGAAATAAAAACACTAAATGATTAAATACCTAAATAATTTATTTTCAACGTCGACTCTCATTGATAATCGAGTTGTAATGGGTATGTATTCTTTCTACAACATTTATATGCAGTGTACACTCGAGAACCCTTTTTGCTAGCTAGCGTAACCACTTCAGTATAAGGAAACTAACTACCGTATAAAAACTATTCTGTTAATCTATATTTACATTGCCATTTGATAAGGTTGACATCCTACCCTCAACAGGCGACAGGTGGCAAGCAAGAGCCGCGCAACATTGCACAAACTTACAATAGGTACTTATATCATTATTTGCTATGTTAAGATGACCATTTGAATCTGCCGCGAGTGAGTGTACAAAATGAACCTTGGGGTTTACTCTCGATCTCCGTCCGAAACAATTACTGCCAAATAAGCAATACTTGACCAAATGAAAAGACGCGTGACGCGAATGAAGCTTCATACCGGACACTTGTCTTTTCAATTTTGTCGAATATTACTTATTTGACAGTAATTGTTTCGGACGGAGATCGGGAGTAGCCCCCTTATACATAGTAGCGCTTATTAATTTTGGTGTCAACTCTGTGTAACAATACACAATCTAAATTAATTCGACAGACCTAAAAACATGTATTAGATATTTTCCAGGACAATGCAAGCTAAACTTGATTAGTAAATAATTGTTTGTATGTGTGTTTTAGTTGTATGTGAATCAATACATACACCTATGGTCGATGACATAATTAAAGGCTCTACCCGAATTGCCGTTGAAGAAACTAGTAAATAGTTTCCGGAAAGACAGGAAATTAGTATGTATGTGTGGACTGAGGGCCCACATGATTTTTGCCAGTTGTAATAACTGGAATGTTTAGTACAAGTTGTGAAGCATTTTGTAAAACGCATCCTAGAATTTGTAATATGCATATATTAAAAAGCTATAAGGTGCGGTCTCTCAGTTCTCACACCAAAGCTTCCACTTATATATATTTTGTTAACAGAAATTTAGTAAAAACCTCTTTAAACATTTACGTAATGAACAAAACGTAATTTGGCAATTATTATATATTATTACGCTGTTCGTTATATGGTCCCTGAGGGCCCACATTTAAAAAACATATAAATTAGTAAATTAATTATAATATTTATATTATTTATCCGTAAACTTTAGTAAAAATCACAAAGAAGATTGTAAAACCAAAAGAAAACCACAATTAGAAGCCAATTTCGTAAATTTCATATTTATTTGTGGTCCCTCAGTTGACACACTAAAGAAAAGTGAATTAATTAAAATATCCTAAAATATAAGCAATATAGAAATATTCATCGTATTGAGGTTTAGTCAAAAAACTTTACTATATACATGTTTTTTAAAAAAATGGATTGGTGGCTCATTAGACAAGATAATTGCTTTTCAAAGTTTTCTTAGCCGTGTATGTAGTAGGGATGTCCATTTAATAACATACCACTTCTAACTTAAATATCTTTTATATCAGAACCAATTGAAATATGAAGGTTTACAAATTTTTCATTGTGAGACGTTTAAAGAGGTTTTTACAAAATTTCTGCTAACAAAATACTTGTCCAGAAGTGGAAGCTTTGGTGTGAGAACTGAGACCGCACCTTAGGTAGTATAGCTTTTTAATAAATGCAAATTACAAATTCCAGGACGCATTTTACAAAAAACTTGTACTAAACATTCCAGTTATTATAACTGGCAAAAATCATGTGGGCCCTCGGTCCACATACACATAAATTAGTTTTGGTTCATAATTAACTCACAGTATTGACACCATTAAGTTTAGCGTTCGGCGAAGAGAAAAATGATAATGAACTAACGAAGAAATGGAAGTGGAACGTGCATGCATCTCTCTTAACACTGTACAATGAATGGTGAGCGCACCGGGCATGCATGAATGCCTTAAAATAAATTAATATTGTATATATTTGTAACAAAAGATCTTTTCATCCTTTCATCTATTTGTTTTGGAGAACCCACGGTGACAAGTTTTCATGTAGTCTAGTTATCTATAGTTAGTCGACTATTTACTCCGATTGGAAAAGGGCGTAAAGTATATAATAATGTAGGTGTATTTACTTACTAAAGTGGTTTAACAATGGAGACTTGACTACGAAAGTACTTAAGGAAATTTAAAGATTCCTTCACTTCATTGTTTCAAGAAAAATAAACTTACTGTATAATTATGTTATAGTAAATACATAATGAACTCGTCTAGATACAGATATGTATACAAAATCTTAAACCCCGTAATATTTAATTGCATACAATACCTATCATTGAGTTTGCGAATTAGAAATATGTAAGTATCAATTCAGATGACTTTTCCTTAGTAAGTAGCTACAGCTAAGCGCTCCCGAGATGTCAGACGGTTTGAATCAAACATCATTTTTGTTTGAGTTTGAACAGATCGTCTATGACCATGGAAGATCTGAAGACCTACCAGACTTGAAGCATGTTTCATAGTAATGTTTATAGTATTGTCCATACTAAAAGCCTTCTCTGGAATATCAACAGCAAGGTTCAGCATTCGACTATGCCTCATATTATATTGATGCGTGGTGTTAACACTGCAGGTACAGGGCAAATAGTATTTCGCTAACGTTTATGCATTTCACTGAATTCTTTCTCATTGGACAAATGAAATGAAAAAGTTCTATCAAAAACTGTTCTTACAATATGTCGCAATTTATGCTCGTTTTTGTCTTTTTGTTCATAAACGTTTTTCAAAATGTTGAATAGCACTTTTGTGTTCGATGCTTTGATTGATTTGTTCCAAGTTCATTACTTAATTTAAAAAAATCACAAAATGCAAGAGTGACGAGTCACCACAACAAAATGTTTTTTATTGCAATCCCTAAGAGCGTTTGCGCTCTACGTCCGATTCGTATCAGGAGGTCAACTCTTTTTCAATGAAAAACGAAATTTCGATCGAGGTTGCGCATGTTTCTTACCACAATTCATTTCAAAATTTCGTTCGAACGAAAATTGTTTGACGTTTAGTTTTTCGTTACCTTACTCTAATTCATGAACATCCGAACGAAAGATTGGGACAGCTAATTCTTCGGAATTATAATGTCAAATTGACGAAACTAAAAGTGCTATCTTTTGATTTTCTTAAATGTGAATTTTGTTAAAAATTTTATTGAAATGACTGCAACAATGCTTTCGTTGATCGAGGGTCTGCCTGTAGAACGTTCAGAACTTAGGAAAAGCTGTCGTCGTCGCCATCGCGCCAGTGCAACCAACTACGTATAAATGTGGATTCCCAACTCATAGTTTATAGGAAATTACAGACTCGATCAGCTATTTATTATTGCATATCACATTGCACATTTCTATTTGAAGAGTAGTGACAAGAAATAGTTTCCTTATGACTATCAAAAGAAAGACGTTATGGAAACGAGCTCACGATTGTTGTTCTCAAGTTGGGAGAAAATCAACTCCAAGCTGAAAGAAGGTTGCCTGTGAATTAGTTTTTTCTTCAGCTCAAGCTGAAGCTGCATGCTGGCCGAAGAACAAAAAAGTTCTACCCAAGGAAATAAAGATTGTGCAAGTTGATTAAATAAAATCTGTTTACTGCATTACATTTTTGCTTTTTTTTAGGAGCTAATGATTACGAGAAATCTCGCCAAGAGCTTCAAATGCCTTCATTTTCATATTTATTTGTAAATATTATGTACGATAACTTTACAAAGAATACAATTAGAATATAGCTTCTAATATACAGACATTTTTGGTTGTCATACTGTTGCCACCTATAATCTGCATGAAATGGTACTCTTCAGGTAAATCAGATAACATTGAGTATTTTATAGCGTCTCGGCTAATTACGTCAAAAATATATTTTTAATTGTTTTTTTATATTTTCTGCATGGATATTACAATAAATGCTTAATGCACCACATATTAAATATAAAATTTAAAAAATAAAGCAAAACAACTGTATTAATTTTAAGTTAAAGTAAAAACCGTAATTTATCATAGGTTGACATCAAAGAGACCTACACAATATTATTCATTCCAGTCGTTCACAAAATTGTAAATGACATTAGAATTCTTGGGCCTGAACAAAAAAGAAGAGTAAAGTTACTAACGAAACTTCGTCTAAATATCATTCGTGAACGAAATTTCTTTTTCAAGAAAGAGAGTAGACCTCTAGTTCCGAATCCGAGAAATGACAATCCGAAATGTCACAGGTGTCCAAAGTGTCATTTTATCTATAGGCGTACAAGCGATAATCATATTTTCTCGGGTTCAGATAGGACTTAGTGCACAAGCAATATCCGAAGTGTGCAAATGCGGTGATACAAATTAAAGTTCATGAAATCTTCATCATCAAATTTACGTAATACTCTCACATTGCAACTTTTTTTTAAATTGTTTATAATATTATTAAAGCATAAAAACTTATTTTTCATATAATAAGAAGTTAAACCATTGATTTCGCTTTTATGTAATATTACACCGCCATTTTGTTAGCTACAATCTAGAGGTATGGTACTAGTGTTTTAGGGCCAATATAGGCATGGTAGATGAGATGTAAGAAATCCGAGAGGCTTTATGCTGAAAACTTAACGAGGAGAACAAGGTGTAAGATTTTGTTTTTTGTATTATGTCATCTGAATTAAAAAAATATTACACTACTACATTTACATTTAGTCGTAAACAAAATCCTTAACAACTGCATGTACTTAGTCCACTATGGAAGAATCCGATAGCAGTACTGACATAGATCCAAAAAATGGGAGAGTCAGTGAATGAGACAATAATTGTAGCAAAAGAACTGATTAAATACAAAAATATGGGACATTATCAGTAAAATTGTTGACAAATATTTTGAGAAATGCTCATACTACTGATATAGAGAGATTGGCCTATCGTGTTTTAGAACCTAATTTATTTACATTTGACTGCTTGATAAGTTTTACACGTCTAATTAGGATTTTTGAACCAAAGAAATTATAAACTAAGACAATATTGAATGAGGACAGTACCACGCTGCAGTGACCTTGTGCATGCGTGTTATGCACATTTCCGGGCCGATGGTATTTTGAACACTAAAGTCCAATAAAAAATAACTAAGAGACTATACAGGTTTTGTTGAACTCGATTGGATGGATAATATGTTGGCCTGTGGCAACGACCTACACTACAATAATGAGATTGATATTTATTTACCACATACAATTACTAAAATTATCAATTACTCAAATGTTCAATGATATCTTTTCCTGCCGACCAGAAAATATGAACACCCTATCATAGATATTATTGTATATAAGTGTTACATTATGTTACGCACGAATTTTATAAACACACTAGTTTGACAGGTTTCAAAATAGTGCGGTACCCTTTTCTCTAAAGCTGAACGCGCATGTGTCAGCGCTGTACGCACCTATACTGATCGAATCAGTCAGTACTTCTCATCCATATAGAAGACTACTGCAATGGCGCAGCCGGTGCTGACAAATGCGTGGTTACTTTTCACCCATTGTCGATGCCAAGAAGTGAAATACTCATCCCGTTATAAGGGCTCTTGGGTACTATTAAAAGCCTCTCTACACTGCCTGACTTGTGCATACAGTTGTTTAAATGTTCCTAGTAAATAAAAAAACACTACACTGAACGTTCAAGAGATTATAGAGGAAAAATAATATCAGGTTTTCCGACCATCCAAATTAGAAATGTGCACAACGCAATCGTTACCACAGGATTGGTTCGACTATTAAGTTGCAGCCTGGGGCACGTCGCATTATAATCGCTAGTGGAGGCTTAAGAATTATCTTGGATGAAAGGGTGTGCCAGGCAGTGGTTTACAGAAGCTCTCTTGGCGGGGTCCAGCATCAACATTCGCTCCAGCAAGTCCTTAAATTGTTGTAATTTCTTGGCATCGTTCGGTAGAACAGCTTGAGTTGGCGGCGCCAATTCCCTCATTAGATCCCTGGTCGGTCTTATTATTGACATTACTAATACTTTGTCCTGAAATTGATACAATGAATCTTTAGAACTGTGACGATTATATCGAGCATTTCTAGTCAGATCAGAAATCAAATTCTCCACCAACCACATTTGGACCAGGTATCCTGAAGTTACACAAACAAAAGGAATCGAAATAACGTTGGCATGTGAAGCCTTAAGCCTGTTTAAAGTTTAAACCTATTTATAACCGATGCAATGCTCGAAACACCAATGAACACTAGGCCACCTTTACTTGTCGGTCATTTTGTGTTATTTTTACAAACAGCCATATTTATTTACTAACATTATGCTCTCCGAATATCGTGATACAAAAATAAAGAAAAAAAAAATTAATTTTGTCGAAAAAAAAGAAACAAAATAAAAACAGAACAGGTCCAAAAATTAAGTTGGCGTATTGTTCATAGGAGGTATCGTTATTGTGGTATTCATTCAAACTTACCCTTTGTGTAATAATATCTGTTTCGTGATATAAAAAGTTGCAATTGTTATTAAAATGGTGAGCTCTGAATGCGCCTTTCTTGATCATTTTGTTTGAAATCTTTCCCTTTAACTCCATAAAATATTTTAACATTTCGTTGTTTGATTTCCCACTGAACATTATTCGCCCTGTTGACAATTCAAACATGCTGCACGCTGTGGCCCACATATCGACTCCATACTCGTATGGGCAACCGAGAATGATCTCTGGAGCTCGATAGAACCGTGACACGAGGTACGGAGTGGCCTCATTTTCTGTTACGGGACTCGCCGCGCCGAAGTCGCACAGTTTTAGCAGCAATTTGCTGTCGTTTACTAGTATATTGTCTGGTTTGATATCTACAAATAAAAAATAGGCATTAACAATTGATTTTACGGCATCGGACATCGGAATAAATACATCAAGTCAAATCTTCAACAACTTCTTCAATTATTTAAAAAAAATACTTTTTCAAATATTATCCAAAATGTAAACAAAGAAATGTCATTGTCAAAGTGTGAATGCAGGTATGCTCGAAATCTTCTATTTTTAACGGAATAGCAAAAGGATTAAGTCTAAAATTTTAATTATCTATTACAAAATATTGACAATAAACAAAAACTTTAACAACACACTATGGAGACAAGAAAACATTCGAGTCCGAGAAACGAAGCAGCAATGATATCTATAACACGACAAACTGGCAACAAAAAAAATATTTATCATCCAGATTGTGTTAATAATGTCGTAGAATTACTGACGACCTTAGATATAGTCTTATATCATATTTTATTAAACGCAATTAAGTAAAAATATACACTACTCAACAAAGTTTAGGGAAAAATCCAATTATATTAACTAATATAATATTTTTGTTTTAAAAGCACTGGCCACTGAAATTTATAAATAAAATTAAAACTGTATTAAATTGTGGTTCGAAATTTTAAAAAGCAAAACCGTTTCGTAATTAGGAGGGAAAACGTGGGGAAAACCTTATATGGGTGTAGCCATTGACCTACCAACAAATGGACGTCGGGTCTAATACAAAAGACACGAAAAAAATGTCCGAAGTTAACATATACAAACGTAGTGACATGTAGCGAAATATAAAACACTAAAACATTCAATTTCAATTGTAACGTAATTGCAGTACTGCCTAATTTTGCTTGCAACAACTTAAGGGCACAATAACACCATATTCAGCTTCTACTGGAAATTTAAGAAAATGCACCATATTTAGCTTCGACTGAAAATTACTTGAATACAAGAGTTACTTAGCCTTTATCGTTAATATTAATAAATTTTTATACATTATTATGTCGAATTTTGTACAAATTCACTTCAAGAAATAATAAAGAGTTGGGCAGATACATACATATAAATATTACTACAAATGTGAAAATAAGCGTGTACTATAAGAAATATACCAATATTCCAATTAAACGTAAACTCAAATATCCGTAATTCCGAAAACCGTTTTATAATAAAACCGTTACGCTTTCGAGTAATGCTGCTTGCTGATGCTTTTCACAAAGAAAAAATTAGCTTTTGTTTTGTAATCTTCCTAAAAAAATTCATTTGACATTATGGAAATTCGAGCTAACGTTATTTCGGGCAAACGTATTTTCTGACTTCTGATAGATAACCCCAAGCCGTAAAACGAGTACAACAATATTTTGTTAGTTATTACTAACGTTTAATAACAAATTATTTTAAAAATAAGATTAAAATCATAGCGACTCTATAGTTTCTTTTGTTCTAAATATTTCAATCGGTGGTTCGAACAATTGTTACGTTAATTTTTGTAATTTTAAGCGTCATGTCACATCATCGGGAAGGGATGCTTAGGCCTGTGGGTATATTCGAATCTGGGTGCAATCAGTGTGATGTTGGTAGAACGATGTTAACCCGCAACCAAGCATAATTTGCCAATTATGGGTACGCTAGAGGGCTACAGCAAATGTAGCCAAACGTCACTGAGGTAGATGGAGGATAACTATTCAAAAACAAGATCGTTTTTTTTTGCAAAATACTGCAAAGAGGTAGCTCCATATTACAGCTTCACAACTGGTAGAAAGACTGGTTGTTCGTGACCAAACTGCTAGGAAAAGATTACATAAAGTCCATTTTCATACACGAAGATCGCTAAGAGCGTTAGCAGCTAAGAGCTCTACGTCGCTGGAAATCGAGGACGTCGTATATGGTGGGAAAAGGTAGATTTGCACTGGAGTAAAACTCAGTGAGCGCATGTCCTTTTTTCTGTCGGGCTTTGTTTCGGTTTTCATCTCGATTCAAGAAGAGTGAGAACAGTAATGGTGTGGCTGGAATTCGCCTGGTTGGAAGACCTGATCTCGTTTGAATCCAACGCAATTTGAATGTGGAACAATACTTCGACGAAGTTGTGCTACACCTGATAATGTCTCACCGACAGCAGCTGGGCCAAGATTTCATGTCTATGCATGACAATACACGTGCACACACTGCGGGGCTCGTGATGAATATGTCTTTATGTAATCTGTATATTGCAAAGATTATGTAAGTATTTATTCTATATAAGAGTACACACGGCAATAACACGATATACACATAAGCCAAGTATTTAAGTAGCTTATTTCATTGTCATTTGGGACGCATACGTCTGTCACTCACGTCGGCTAGGGCCCATTGAAAACCAGCGTCACAGCATAGTCTTGGTTGTATTTGTATTTATTTATTGTCACAGTCAGGTGTTACAAATGTGTTACATTACGACTAGAGTGTAGTGCCTGACCCTGAACAGGGCATTGCAAGTCAAGGTATTGAATACGCTATAAGAAAATATAATGGAACGAAATAAAAAATAAAATAAATAAAATTTAGAATAGAAATTTAGAGGCGTAAACAAAAAATGTGAAAATTTAACAACAGTTAAAATAATTTTAGAACTATGACTAATGCCCAAAACGTCACGCAGAAGGTGGAGAATATATTATATTAATTAATATTATGAAATCGTCAGAAATCACACGTATATAACTGTGAATGTAACTTTAGCTGAATAGCTACACACATATAGTACTATGTAACTTGTTTTGTAAATGTTATATTTCTATAGAGAGTCCACTTTTGTGTCTCATTTTTATATTGTGGCTTTGCAATAAATGGTTTCTATTTCTACAAAATGTTCCGCGAGTACGATATCACGTTCTTAGAGTGGATTATCAGAGGGCCTTACCATGAACTCTCACTACGACTCAGTTTAGGACCTAAAATTAATTGTTGTGAGCCACGTAAAGTGTACATCACCATTCCCGCTTTTTTGTCGTCACGAACTTATACTGAATTATAAGAGTTCATGGTAAGGCCCTGGTCACTTGGCGGATCTCAATGGCTTTGAGCATGCATGGCGGGATTTGCTCCAAAGAAAAGCATTCAATGATCTTTCTCAAAATTTACATACAGAAGAGCCTTTTTTCACATTTTTCCAGGATGTGGTGTCTTATTCCAGAGGCGACAATCGACATTCTCATATTTAGTATGGCACGACGTTGCAGAGCCGTCGCTAATGCCTTGGCAGGTCTGATTGACTGTTCATAGCTTTTATTAATATTTTCACTATTACAATTTTTTTTATTTATCATCAAAATTAAAATTATATAACTCTTCTTTTGATGTAAAACATGAGGAAATTGTTTCTTAAATTTGAAAAAAGAAATTATTAGACTTTGTTGAGCATTGTACGTTGCAAATTGCAAAATGTGAGTAGTTCCAAGTTTTATCAGATTACAGCTTGAAAAGTGTTTTAAACGTTTGTAATCGTCAAAAATAGAAAACTACTACTTAAAATACTCGGTCATTCCCCTTGTTTACATTTTGGAGGTCTATCTAATTATTATTCATAGTATAGTAGGTATTATCGTGAAATCGTTTTGTATAACTGCGACTGTATAATCTTTATTGGTTTTACAAATAATCCGATTTTTTTTGTTAAGGACTTTATAAATATTGAATTTACTTCATGGCATTTGAATATATAATTTTATTGCATAACTGTACTACGGTAATAATTAAAAAAGCTTTATACGGTTTTAAACTTATTTGTGTCCAATTAAGCTTCTTCGCCGGGACTCTTTCGTTTGGATGGGAATACTATATTTAATCAATATTTCTTTTATAATATCAAGTGACGGGACGAACAAGTCTGATGGAAAGCTACACGCCTGTCTCTAACAATTGTCAGAGGTGCCACTCAGAGCTTTAAATCGCAAAGATCTGCGGGGCACAGCCGCTACGCCCGACACCCTGAGACATAGACAAGTCCCATGTGCTTGTAATTGCACCAGCAGCCTTACCCTTCAAAACCGGCACGCAGTAATGCTGACATTACTGCTTGGCGGTAGAAATAGGTATGGTGGCAGTACTTCCCTGGACGAATTGTTTTTTTTTTTATTACAAAAGATACTTACCAGCATGCACAATTCCAGTTTTTCTTAAAAGCTTCAGTGCCAAGAGCATCTGTTGCGTGTAGCTTCTCACAGCTTTTATATGTATGCCTGTGTTCCTGCCATATTTCTTGAGGATTTCCCGCAAATTCATTGCTAGAGGCTCGAACACCATGCAGAGGTGGCGTTTGTGGAAGAAGTGACGGAACAATCTTACGCAGTGGAACTTGTCGTCAGGATCTTGGTCGTTTATTTTTTTCAGGATTTTGAGCTCGCGAAGACCTGTTTTATGCCTGTCAAATAGTAAACATTGACCGTTAGACCGATTGTGACGCGACAGTCATGTTGTGAATTATTTATTCCAGGAGTTCCCAAACTTTTTTGTCTCGCAAATCACGTGTTATTTTTTTCTGCGTAGATTTCTAATTATTTTTTTTACAAATCAGTAAAATAACGATAAGTGAGTTATAAACAGCTGACACAGTCCTACTCACTTCAATAAATTGAAATGTATAGTGAGAACCTTTACAAAAATACACATGTTCAGTTTTATACATTTACATAAACAAAAATAAGACAACATTTGCACCTCCTCCTTTTTTGAAATGGCAGGCAGACCAAAGGAACTCCTCAACAGTGTACAGGAGCTACTTTGTGTTGGGGCTTATATGTATACACTGCTCAAAAATGTGTAATGACCAAAAGCATATGAGCATCCATCCTTATTATGTTTCCCATTATATTTATCCCAGAAACTTTTGACGTATTTCGTTTTGAGGACGACTTCCACACATGCGTTTCAATTACCGTTGAGGAAACCGGAGTAACGAAACGCATAAGCAAATTTTTGACGTCGTTTTTTTAAGTTTTAATTATTTTTGGTACTAGCACGGATATAGGAGTCATACTAACATGAGTTCAATGTTCCTTATAATTTTGACGGCTACGTCTTTGCCGCCTCGCGCCTGGTCCCTTGCTCGCACCACGTTGGAGAATACGCCCTGGCCCGTGTACCCGTAAACTGAGTATCGATTATCCAGCATCTCGCCGATTCGTACTCTGTGCAAATAAAAAAGTGTATGTAAGTACGGACAACGGCACATCAGACTACACATTTTTGTTCGAAAATCGCCTCCAGTGCAATGGAATTATTTGTGTAGCTTGACGTGCTGGCATGTGTACATGAATAAAATTTATTAGTATAACGCCGTAATAACCGGCATTCGAAGTGAGTAAAATTTTGCCGCACTCGGCTTCTGTTGGCTCTAGCCGGATGACATCGCCTCCTCGCCTCCCGCGCTTCGTACCAAAAGATGGCGGAGACCACCGTTCGAATCGCATTTTTATTCACTATAAACTGATATGTAACAGTATTTTCAACATTATTTGAGTTTTACATTATTCTCCTTATTGTTTTTTATTTTCTTAAGTAACTCAGCGAAGGGCTGACTATTTATCTTTTTCGGGAGATCGTAGAGGGTCTGGCAAAGACCTCGAGAAAATCTTGGAGTGCGAAGTATAAAGAAATTAACACAGGAAATGAACTATTTTTATGTATGTAGGGGCTGGTATGTCCAGATATTTCCAGACATTGATTTCGTTTCAAAACACTGGAATCCCTTTTACTGGGTATGGTATTGCAATAGGACGTAGGCGTGAGATTGCGTTGCGAGAGGCACTTTTCAAATATAAACCAGAATTGTATTCATGAATAAATATGTACTGCGTATTTTCAGTTCGAAGCCTGTTCTAGAACAACCAAGATATTCTTTTTTTTACAATGCAATTTTTTGTTATAAAATTCTAAATACAAACCTACATTCATTCAGCCAGCACTAATACAAACCATAATGCATAGTCTACAGTATCTAACCATAAAACTCTGCCTTGTTGAACTGCCAGGCAGCGTAGATTGGTGCTCTACACGGCGGTATTTAGGCATTACCAGGCCCATCTCCCACACTGGCTTTTAAACTAGTAGAGTGCTAAATTAATGCTGAATTGAATTGAAGAAATTTTTCTTTGAATTATAACGAACTAGTGTGGTAATTTGACAAGAAATAAATAATATCATGTCACGGTGGTAAAACATCATAACATTCAATAAAATCAATATCACCGAGTAGTTACTAATTGGTTTGGCTCATGACAAAAATATCGCGATTCCTATGGGCGAAATTTTTTTAATGTAAAATATGCGCACTCTTAGCCACAACCTTCGTCTGATGTTAAACGATAAGGCCGATAATGTTACGCGATTGCAATGATAAAGCAAAGAAGTAGTAATGGTCTATATTCACCTGTAATAACCCTCGGCGTCATCCCAATTGTCTGTAAGCGAAGGGTTTTCGTTGTGTTGATTTTTGTTCGGTCGCCCGAACTTATGCGCCTGAAACATAAAATTTTCTTCACTGCACAATGAACATGTAGTAGATGGCAAGAATTCTGCCATCAAAATAAAAGCTAAACAAAAAAAAAAGGTTAGAGAAACTTCATATTGGAGTCCCCAATGACCTATTAACAAATTGACGTCGGGTTCGCGCTAAAAAGTGTCCGCACCTATAGGGCGTTAAAATCGCATACAGAGCGTCAATCGCGCAGCAGTCTTCGTTTGTTCGACTGACATCGCGGTTGTCAATTATGCAGTACTATATATAATAATGACTTGTAAAAATTACTGCAGTAAAGTGTATAAATAGGATTTTGTACCATATTTTCACTAAATAAATATATTGTGTTATAATAGTTATCATTTTAAAGTGTTATTTTGTACAGTTCTATAGTATTTAATTGATATATAAATTAATCATGAATATAAATACAAAAGCAAACAAAATAATTAGATCGCTAACTGTCCTTTTTCTATACATTGCATGCGCAAAAGATGGGAAAAGACCCATTACATCAATTTCAAGAAGCGTATATAAACTTCTTGGTCATTTTCAATTGTTCGAACCATAAGCGATTGAAATATTTGGAACAAAGAAACTATAGAGTCGTGTTGATTTTAATCTTATTTTTAAAATGACTTTTTATTAAACGTTAGCAATAACTAACAAAACATTGGTGTACTAGTTTTACGGCTAGGGATAACCTATCAGAAGTCAGAAAATACATTTGCCCGAAATAACGTTAGCTCGAATTTTCATAATGTCAAATGTATTTTTTTAGGAATATTACAAAACAAAAGCTATTTTTGAGTATACGTTTAGTTGAAATATCGGTATATTTATTATAGTACACACTTATTTTCAAATTTGTAGTAATATTTGTACGTATGTATCTGCCCAACTCTTTATTATTTCTTTCAAGTGAATTTGTACAAAATTCGACATAATATATATAAAAATTAATTAACATTTAGGAGAAAGGCTACTCCATTACTCTTGTATTCAATAATTTTCAGTCGAAGCTAAATATGGTGCATTTTGTTAAGTTTCCAGTAGAAGCTGAAAATGGTGTTTTTGGGCCCTTAAATGGTTGCAAGCAAAATTAGGCAGTACTGCAATGACAACAATTTAAATTAAATGTTTTAGTTTTTTATATATCGTTACATGTCACTACGTTTACATAAGTTAAGGTCGGACAATTTTTTCGTGGTTTTTATATTAGATCCGATGTCCATTTGTTGGTAGGTCAATGCCTATTAGGCTGTCCCGTAGAACATACCTGCGCATATCAATGAGACGTATACAGTCCGATACATTACCGATACAAAACTCACTTTTAACTCTTGATCTTGGTCAGAAAACATATCCCACCCCGCTTTCTTATCAGGCTTGTCCCACATCTTTTCCAATCGCAATCCCTGTCTCAGCCCTTGAGCTTGTTCGTTTTCTATGTTCTTTATTATTTTCTGGGCTTTTTCTTCGCTCACGTCTTTTAATTTCTTCGGGCTCTTCTCGTCTAACAGACAACCTAGTCCTGGTTCCCATGGTGGTGGTGGGCCGGTCCCCAGCCCAACGCCTACAGTTCTTGTCGGTGCAAATGCAGGTGTTTTATCCTCTTCTGTCTGTGATTCTTGTTTGTCCAGTGATGTGCTACTTTCATGTGCGTGTATAGCCCGGTCTGCTGTTGAAGGGTTTGTAGGGTTATCGCCGCCAAGTCGCTGCAAATGTAACAATTTAATTCAATATAATTGTTTTTTAAGTTACTTTAGCAACTGTGAAACAAAAGATGATACATGTCTACGAGTCCAGGAGACAACAATTGTTGTAAAGCTTTTGTTTTCATTAGACTACTTGCCATAGAAAAGTTAAACAGTGGGCAAATAAATAGACACCTTTAACAGTTGTTCCCGCTGTTGCCGTCTGCGCTCAATTATCTGCTCTTCTGTTTCCTCTTCCTCCTCGTCGGTATTTATCGAGATGTCTAGTTCGGAGTCGCTCGAACTAGCCACCTGGAGCACCTCATTGATCGTGTTCTGTGTCAAAAATGTATAAAATTAGCACACAGAAGATTTATGTAGTTTCTGTATGTATAAACAAATTATTTGTGCGGCTAGAAAGGGGAGTTAGTTAGTTCGCTAACAACTAACATGTTACCTACCTTTTGCCTATCTCTGTTATCTCCTTTACAATTCTTCTCTCGCGACCGATCCCTGTGAGTATCGCGCGGGCGCCTGTCGCGACTCGAGTGTCTGCGGCTACGGCTACGGCGCGTCTCCGGCGAGCGGTCCCGCGACCGCCGCCTTGCCGCTTCCCTATCTCTATGCTTCAATTCTGATGACCTACGATCCCGTTCCCGTTCCCGTTCACGCTCTCTATCTCGGTCTCGTTCCTTCTCTCTCTCCCTTTCTCGTTCGCGCTCTCGCTTACGCTCCCTCTCTTTTTCGCGCTCCCGCTCACGTTCCCGTTCTCTTTCACGCTCGCGCCGTTCTCTTTCTTTCCGTTCTCTGTACTCTCTTTCTTCTAGTCTTCTCTCCATTTCTTTCTTATTTTCTCTATTTATTATAACTCTCAAATCTTCTTCGTTCCTTTTCGACTTGTGTCTGTCCCGTTCGGACGATCTGTCTTTACTCGACTTATGTGCGCTGCTGCGCTTGTGATCGTCTCTATCCCTTCGTGACTTCTTCCGCGAGGTAGATTTGTTATCATCATCGTTCAGGTAGATCACTTCCCCCTTTGAGTTTTTGGCATTGACGTCCTCATCACTTTTATCGGAATAGTAAGCAACAAGGCGTGCCTGAAGTAATTCTTTCTGTTTCATTAACTCTTCCAGGTTGAGGTCATCTTCAATCGTGAGTTCTGGACTCGCGCAGTCTTCCTGATAGTTTTCCGTTCCGGAATTAGACGATATTATTTCCAATTCGTCCACATTCCTTGCATTATTCCGGCTGCTGCTTCGTGATTTCACATCACCGTTATTAGTCTTTTGCCGCGGTAATTCCACAGAATCAATAAGTGGGGAATCTATCGACGACTCTTTGCGCTTGGGCTTGCATTGTCGAGATTTCTTTAAAAGTTCTTCAATGTCAGATAGGGAAGTCTCGCTTTCTGACGGACTTCTCTGTTTTTCTTTCTTAGTTTTCTTCTTTTTCTTGTAGCCTTTATCATCGTCCTCAGGCCGTTTCTTGTGTTTCTTACTCTTTTTTTTCTTTTTACTGTCTTCGTTGTACTTTCCGTTGGTCGACATATCTGAGTCCTGTTTCGCCCTGAAACCAATTAATTATGATGTTGTACTTACACTTGCATTTTTCGAAGCTCTTTGCACCAACACGGGTGGATTGTTTCCGTTAATAACGTATTCAACAGCACTGTAAGTACAAGAGCAAATTGGTTATGTAGTGCTCTGTTTATGGCATTATAAAATTAAAAATTTAATTTCAATTGAAGAAATTGCGTATACCCGCACGAAAGAAATTGTCTTCTGATATCTATCTACATGGACCTAATAATAGCTTTTTACCTTGATTTCAAGTCAGGGTAACCGAACTCAATGGAAATGTCGATGGTAAGTGGATGGCTGCACATTGTTTTAATGCAAATATTGACTTTACATTTTCATTGGTTATGCCATTGTTGATAGTAAATACCTGTTTTTGGGATTGTGAAAAACATCACATCATTTTTAAATTGTATGACATGGTTATACAAATAATCAACAAATAACAATATACATTTTTTGCGACATTATGTCACAATATTCCGAGAGTTCTGAAGTTGCTTTGAAGTTTCTGACACATCTTTCACATGAAAAGGTTAGAAATTTTTTCTCAGGCCGTTTCAAAGAGATCGGGAGACAAGCAAGCCGCTTTACTTCTTTTTTATTTTCAAAAAGTGTTGGCTTGGCTTTTTGCAAGTGCCGCTATTGTACCAAAATTCGTGCTCAATCAATTAGTTTGCGCATCTCCGAACCATTTTATCTGTAAGTGTAACGCTGTAGTGTGTTAGGGTTCACTCATCAATAATAACTTTTCTCGCGGCCCGGGAATCGAACCTGAGACCTCCGCGTGGCAGTCCGGCATGGTAACCGTTCGGCCTCTGAGTCAGTTAAGTCATTGGATTAGCGCTACATACATTTGTATTTGTATTTGTCAAGACATACAACTTGCAAAAGCTAACGCGCGGCGAAACTCCGATGCGCTTCCCAGAATTGCGGGACCTGCTTCTGAAGCAACGTTCGATATGACGCGGCCAGTCTGCCGGTGATAAAATAATACAACGACGTGTATATCATGCCACGGATTGTTAGTAGTTTTTCTCTATAGGCCATCCAAACTCAATTACTAAATGTGGTTTAAATAATAATCAGCAATCTACAGATAACTAATAATATAAAATTGACAAATATGGCGGTTGGACTAGAGGATCAGTCCGGGGCCAAAAACGCACCATAAAAATGAGACGGAGACGTATGAAACTATGACGACACGTCGCACCTTAAGTTTCTGACGTCCCGGTCTCAGTGTATGGATCGAACCGGAACTACAATCCTACAAACTATTGTTAAGGAAACGACGAAGTATGTTGTGGTCATTTCTGCCCTATCACAACATTGATTTTCCTTAAAAAAACGACATCTTCATCATCATTATTGACATCTATCATTGATCCCAAATTCCGATATAACATTAAAGCCTGTTTAAAAATGGAAGAAATTATTCAAATAAGCTAGGCTGGTCAATGTGTGACGTATTGAGCAGGGTGCGCAAGATATGTAAGGGCCTTTTTCTACTAAAATGCACCCAGGTAATTTAAGTTTACTAAAAATGTACTTAATTCATCTAGGTGAATTTTAACACACCGAATTGAAGCGACAAAAAGTTGAGTTTCAATAGTAATTCTATTTCGACAGAACAGCGCGGAGTTGTCAAAACGAGATACTATTATTTGCCAAAGACTTGGGCCGCAAATTTGTACGGTCTTAAGTTTTTTTCAACACAACAACAGACATTAAAAGTGAATAGATGTGCACTTTAATACTTGTTGAATTTGTTATATACACGATGATAAATTTACTTTAAAAGGAATGGTCTTATTCCATTAGGTATTACTAGAATTTTATTATTGTAATATAACATTGAAAGATGCATACTTGCATCGCTAAATTTAACACTACCTCACAAAACCAGAAAAACAGATTTAGTATAGACGCTGTGCTGATAACCGATTGGTTAAATTCATTCATTTGCACAAACAATAAAATATAGTACACAATTCCTCCATCGGCGATCAACCCTCCAGCAGACATGCCCAGTCCACTGCCACTTAAGCTTACTGATTATGCGAGCTATGTCGGTCACTTTAGTTCTCTGACGTATGACCTCGTTAGGGAAAACATTCTCCAACGCGCTAGTGAACAGTTTTGGAGAGATGACGTCTCCCTGTCTCACTCTACGACGCAGTTGAACTGGTCTTGTGCTCTGTCGTTTGACTTGGACGGTCATCGTAGCTACAGCGTAAGGACTTCTCAACAGCTCGATGTAACGGCAGTCAATCTGACATGTCAGCAAGAAGTCCAGAACAGCCCAGATTTCTATGTTGTCGAAGGCTTTTTCGTAATCCACATATGCTAGGCACAAGAGTCGGTTATATTCTTCGGTCTTCTGAATAATTTGTCTCAAGGTGTATGTGGTCTATAGTACTGAAGCTTTTTTGAAATTCAGCCTACGCCGATGGCTGAAAATCATCGAATTTTCGGGCAAGACGATTCGTGATAATCCTCGAGAACAGCTTATATACATGACTCTCCTGAGTCATGTACATGCGAGATGGGTCCATAGTTTTTCAGAAGGGTCTTGTCCCCCTTTTTGAAAAACAGGACCACCACACTCTCGCTCCATGTCTCCGGTATAGCGCCCGTGTCGAGAACGGAGTTGAAAAACTTGGCTATTTCCTTTAATAAGGTAGTTCCGCCAGCCTGAATGAGCTCTATTGTTACTCCGTCCTCTCCCGGGGCTTTGTTGTTCTTAAGCTGTCCGAGTGCTATCCTAATCTCACCCACGTCGATTTCGGGATGCTCATCCGAATGGTGGTGAGTCAATTTGGCTCTTGGATCGTTAAGTGTCTCGGATCTGGGTCGTTCCTGGGCATATAAGTCTGTATACAATTTTCTACTTCCGCGATTACTTCTGATTTAGAGGTGACCATGTTTCCCTGAGCTGTTGTCAGCTTTATCAGGTGGAAAAGAATTTAATCAAAAGAGTTTGTTTTAACCCAACATACCATTAAAGGCATGTATTTAAATGATCATTTTAAATGTATTTCGCACATTTGTTGTTTTATGCAGCAGACAAAAATATCTAAATGGTCATCTTTTTTAAAGATTGATCGTCTTTCTCCGAGACATAAAATAAATGAAATCAATAGATATTTTAATCTGTTCTGAGCTACACGCAAAAAATGTTTGGTTTGTGTAAATTAACTTTGATAGTTTTATGTAGGGCGTCAAAACTAAGACAAATGAGCATTAAAAATAAAATTTTAATACTTATTTAATACTTATTTTTTTTACTTAATACTTAAAACTGAGTAAATGTTGATTATATTTGTATACTAATATTATATTCATTATAATATAATTTGACCTGAAAAGTTGTTCGAACACGCAAGCAAATTGGCTTCTGCTTTTTCATATACTAACCTAACCTAACCTACTGATTGGAAAGCGCAACCAAGATTTATTAGGAGATCAATATTAAAAGTAAACTAAAAGTAACTGGTTATAAATTATATATTGTATTTTTTTTGTATTGTCAGTGTTTATTATTTTGTGTGCAATAAAGCTTATTCTATTCTATAAATGTCATCAATCGTTAAAATACAAATAATACAAGATCAGATCAAATATTAGTTTTGAATACCAAATGTTAATTTAGTATGCTTGAAGATAGTGTTACCTTGAATGCAGTTCATTAATATTTTATCTGTAGATTAACTAATATAGATGGAACAATTAATATATATATTAAAAAATCGTTTATTTAAAAAAGTGCACATTTACAATAGATCAATTATAACTTTGAGGATCAAATAATATTATCCTAACAATAAATTAAATAATAGACTATCAACAATATAACTGTTTGCATTATATATGCTTAGCAAAGTTGAAGAAAGAGACTCGGTTCTTCAAGCATATCACGGTTATGTTGCTTCCATATTAAGATACGGTGTAATATGGGGCAATACAAAGTCAGTTTTTAAGGCACAAAAAAGATGTGTCAGACTAATTTATCGATTGAAAAAAATAGATAGCTGCAAAACATATTTCAAGGATCTTCGAGTACGGACTGTTCCTTCACATTATATCTACGAAACTGCTGTATATGTCCGAATGCACCCGAAATTTGATTCCAAGACGTTATGATCAACGTTATGGCGCCAAAAATTTACAATAATTTATCGAAAGTACTAAGGTCTTAGAAAAGCTTTATAAATATGTCACACAATGTATAATATACCTTCTTTATTTGTAGAATAATGTTTTGCCGGACACAGTGAAACTATAATACACATGTCAGCTTCTACATAACCTGTGTTTTCACAAGTAAATGGATAATTACTATTATTATTATTGTACTCCGCGCTGCATTTTAGAGCAGTTCCTTGCATCATAATCGCAGGTTTAACAAATAATTGTCACCCTAAAATCTATAATGAATAAATGTGTGTGGTACTTACGGTTTCCCCATGTCTCTGCAAATGATTTCTTACTTGTTTGACCTGCAATTTAATTGTACAATATTAAGATATTGGGGTGCAAGGAGACAGATCACACTGCTGCAGTAATGATGTGCTTAATTAATACACTTTACAACGTAAACAGTACTTTACAACATAACATATAATTATAACTTTATAACCTATGATTAAAACAGCCAGTTTATTCATTGGGTATTAAACTCTTAATTAAATTGATATAATAGATGCTGGCAGTGTTTTAGGATTAACTGTAGTTACTGCAGCCGAACAGTCTTGTTGTTGTGTGTAACCCCTAAAGTATGTCAATTAAATTAAATCTCAACAGTGGTTAAGCAGCCCCTAACTGTAAGACTTGAAAGCTGGTCTGAATTTCAGAGTGAAGTACCAAATCCATTCCTAAAGTTCGTAATTTGAAAACATTATATCGGACAGACTGTCTATTTACATGGTTATGTCTAAAACTACATGCAAAATAAGTGCTACGACTTCGAGTTGGAAAATCAACTCATTAAACTATACCATGACTCTGGTCGATCATGCGGTGAATGCAGCATCAAGGCGCCTTTATGTAGTAGTCAGTTGGCCTTATTTGCAACATGTCAAATGACTGGCAGTAGTGTCAAAATCAATTTACGCAAGAGTATATGTTACTCAATACCTAAATTACAGCTGGCATAAATGGGCAGCATGAATATCGAACTGGAGGTATATTGACAAGTACAAGTAAATAACATACAAATTAAGACTGTTTCTACACGAGATAATAACTAACAACCTCATGCTTGTCTGCCATGTTGTTTCAACCAAATTGGTTTCAGAATGGAGGCAGCTTAACTAGTCGGTTTTTATTTACACTATGTTTTTATGGTACTTTGTACTGTCCCTGTTTTCACAAGACAGTGGATTGAGATCTTAGAATTTGTCTCTATTTCTTGTGTATGCACCACAAGTGGGGTGGGGTTGGTGGAGTTACATATCATGGCCATGTTAGGAATATGCGTTCACCCGGGAATAGACTGGTACAAGTCAGGAGTAATCATCGAGTATATAACCAGAAATAGAAACGAAATAAGGGCCTTATGTTCCTGGTAACACATTAGCGATATAGCTCTTATAAATATCTTAGAATCACATTTCATCAGTAATTAAATTTTAAATATGTAATTTTATAATTTTCGTCCATAATAGGAAAGCTCAAGTTAATTGGTTGTTTGAAGTGAAACAGTTGACGACACCTGTCAATTGTTTTGAACTGAGGCTAGCCAATTGGAGCGCAGTTGTCACAGTAATGATATGGCAGAATAGTTTTCAAACAAATTAAATGACATTTTGTCTCTATTTCTGGTTATGTACTCGATGGGAGTAATGGATGTTACAATGTAAAACCAAGAGACATCTAGATGTATCTCAGTTTTGATTCTTGGAAATATACAAACATATGTTACCACATCAACCTCTGTCACATATCTATGTGTAAGAAATCTTTTACTAGTTTTGTATTTAGGATTATTAAACACAAGATTATGTCTACTGAACAGATCTGAAAAATCATTGACCAGAAGAACTATCACTTGAGATCACACCAGCCATTAAAATTTTATTTTCTGTTAATGCAAACACTCATAACCCCATACTAGGGTAACCCTGTATCGTGGCTGCTATGGACACACACATAGATAACCACAAATAACACACAAACTCACAAGAGAAATAAATGAATGCCATACAAAAATTTCTCCCGACCTGGTAACCGAACCTGGGACCTCTGCGTGGCAGTCCAGCATGGTAACCTATCAGCCACAGAGGCATTTAAAATGTTTTTACTCCCTCACCCTCCAAATAACCTAGGTGTCTGAATAACAAGTGAAATGTTGCAGCATCTACAGCATCTATTGAGATACTGGTGGACCTTGCTTAAATGAATACCATCCAGTACCAAACTGGATGGTATTCATTTATTTTAATAAAATAATTATAGCTTATTTTAATAAAATGAAACACTGGAAAGGGACTGTGTGGTATGACTTTTTAATCACACATTGAACACAAATCCTTTTCTTACTTTTGACACATGCCAGCAGAGGAAAAATCTATGTGATGGAGAAAAGTCAATGCAAAACAAATTGTAGTTATAGATATCCTAGGGTGAAAAAGAGTTAGTAGCACAGAGCGCTTGTGATAAAACAATGGAATTCGCCTAGGAAGCAAGCATCGCATCGAACACCGACACAAATTATCACCTAAAATAAATACGTGGATCGGATAGGTCGAGTTTCACAAAAATCATTGTTATAGTTTCAAAATGTAAACTCGCTCTTAGTGACGCGTTGTATTGAACAAATTCGTGTACGTAAACGAAGTGCGTCTAATAAAAATTTAAGCGTTTTGCCAGTCTGTAGGATGGACTAGGTCAATTAGACATGGTATCTATCTTACAATCTGTCGATTAAAACGGACATTCGCAAGATATTCAAAGTACAATGCTACATACACAAATACCGTATTTCCTGCTTCATCTACGACATGTACTTTGTAGGAATATTGTAGGCTTGAGGGTGCTCATCCCATGCCAACACAAATCGTACTTTCACAGCTAAAACGCAACACGAAGGTTACGACTTTGGCTACACTACGCGATAAATAGGTACGTAATCACATAATTATTAACAAAATTTCAAGAAGAGATCGTAAAAAAATAATACAAATTCACAAAAACGTGACATTACCTGCCGAAAATCACCAGGAGAAATTTTGTTTTAAAAATATTGATGGTAAGGTTATGGGCAAAGGGATACGGTATGTTGTGCCCAGTTCTATGAAAATGAAACCGTGTCATCCACTTTGAACGCGTCTAGACCTCCTTGCGAATATAGTGTTCTATTCTGTGGTCTAGACCACAGACCACTAATCTAAACACATTCTAAACATTAAAATTTTTATTCTCCCTCTACCTCAAATATAGAGTATATGCTCTATGCCCTCTATGTTATAGGTGACATCAAATATATAACACTTTCCATACAAGAGTCGTATTCCAGAACTCTACTCACTGCTCAAGTCCTGACTTGAGCATTGAGTAGAGTTCTGGAATACGACCCTAAAATCCTGACTTGAGCATTGAGTAGAGTTCTGGAATACGACCCTTAGAACTATGATGACGTACGTACGTACTTTTTGATTAGCCTGTCCTTTTTGGACAGTAAAAGAGCAAAAAATTTTTCACCCGTAGTAAATGATACTGACACTGGCACATTTTCTATATTATTTTTATAAAACTGAAGACTATAGTAGTGGTCGCCCTAAAGGAAATAATAATAATAATATTATTTTGTATTAGTGATTTGTGATTTTTCCATGTTCATATTTTGTTCCAGTCTGTTGTCTATGATTGCATCGTAAAGTGGAAATCACGTTGAATGTGTTGTTTTTCCATCCTTTTTTTGGATTGTCAAAAAATGAACAGGTGATGTCTTCATTTATAATTATAAAGCAAATGAATCTGTGGAGGTTGGCGTGTGTTAGCTGATACACGTGTTTGGAATTTGGTTGTTTTAGGCGATTGTTCCAGTGTCTCTGAGCTGTTTTATATTAGTATATACTTGTGTTTTATGTTTACCAGTTTAGGTAAGTGCTTAATTACTAACTAAACTCCCTCCCTTCCGTTGTTTACGTCGTAAACAATGGACAGGGTTCCTCCCGATCGCCCTGATCCCCCAGACAGGGATCTGTCTCCAGTGCCAATGTAGTTATCTCTTCCGGTCTTTACGCCATATGCCCACAAAACGACGTCTGGATATTGATCATGAATCTCAACCAAAACCCAATAAAAAAGCTATAACGGATCCACTGCAATAACAGTCGTCCACACCCCCGGTTACAAGCCAATCCAGTGATCCCAATGCAATTTTCACAGATTACACTGACAGAAATTACAATTACAAAACAAATTACAATTTACACTGACCAAACGCTGTGCTATCCTAACCTACAAAACCTGTTTCCTATCATTTATTTTCGAGTATTTCAAATATTTTTTATTATCAAAACTACGAGTTTCCTAAAGGTAATTTTTAGGATTAGACTGCTAACTATGTAATCTATTCACCGTATTAATTTCAACTCTCAACTCGTGCGATGGCAATGTACAGTTGAGCCGCCCAAACTGTATTCGGAACAAGATAAAGGTCCGTTTATTGTCCATGTTTCACAACAGGAAACAACTCCCTCATCTGGTACTACTATTCGCCCCATAATCTTTGGTCAATTGTTAAACAAAAATAAAATTAGTAATGTTGTTGATGGCGGAATAAAAAAGGTTGGTCGGAACACAATAGCTGTGAAATTTAAGACTCAAATTTTAAAAATTTAAGAACAATCATTTACTACCTTTATATAAATAATCATTTATACAAAAAATCAGATTAAGTGTATTGATGGTGTAGATCCTTCCATCATGATTGATAAACAGAGAATATCTAAATCATTACTACCTAGGAACCTTGGCATGTTGTTTGACAGCTTTCTGAACTTTGACAAATATGTGGATTCTAAAGTACCTAAATGTTATGCTGCACTTAAACAGCTATATAAGATAAGACCCTATTTGAGTATGAATGTGAGACGTAGGCTGACGGATGCTCTTGTTTTATCAATCGTCGATTATTGTGATGTCGTGTATGGTCCCTGTTTACAGAAAAAGTCAATGAATAAAATTCAAAGAGTCCAAAACTCATGTATTAGGTTTTGCTATACAGTTCCGCCTAGGTCGCACATTACCCCTTATCTTAATACTTATAACATTTTGAACATGACGAATAGGCGAATGTTGAAGCTGGGCAAACTTGTCTTTTCTTTGAGGAGTAACCCGACGCCCCCGTATTTGGCAGATAAACTAGTTTGGAATGATAGGACGGGGGGCAGCACCCGTACGATACGCTACCCGAGTCTTAAATTATCACCAACTCCTAGATTGCACTCGTTTAGAGGCAGTTTCCGCTTTGCCGCTTCTAAATGTTGGAACGATCTTCCACCGCCAATTAAAGCATGCAAGTCATCCTATACTTTCAAATATATGTATAAAGAATGGCTACTGAAACAACAGAAGACTTCGTGCTGTTGGTTGGAGGTGAATTAGGTTCTGGTATGTTAGCAAAAATACACAAGTAAATATAATATATAATTATAATCAATAATGTTCAATTAAATTTCATTCTTAGTTTATCCTATTCTATATATAAGTAGTGAGTATAATGCTTTTTATACCTATTTTGCTATATGGTCAGTGCGTGTATCATTTGATTCATAATTTAAGATTTTTACTCAATTTCTGTGTTGTTTTATAGTAGTTGTATAATTTCGGTGAGTGAGGTGCCCTCTGAAATATATATTTAATTATAAATTGCATACTGCGGTGTCTGCAGCAACTAATTTATTTAAATTTCTACGTCAAAATTTTTTATCACCAGGTAAAGCCTGAAAACCAGCATCTTGCTGAGGCTGTAACCTTTTCTTCATTACAGACCTTTTAAGTTATTATTTTAAGTGTTTATGTATTGTTTCCTGTGTTGAAGAATAAAGTCCCTTTTATTTTATTTTTTTATTTTTTAAATATGAAGCTGTGATTCTGAATTACAATGTCACACATTTAGGGCTCATCAGAGGTATCCCTACTGAGTTGACAATGGAGGAGCTAGTAGAGGCTATTGTGGTGTTGTGCTAAAAGCTAGAAGACTAACCCGCAAGCAGATTGATAATGGAGTTACTACATGGACCCCCACCCAAACAGTTGTGCTGACATTTCAAGGTCAAAGTCTACACTCGAGAATTTTCCTTTATTACATATCTAATATATATAGTCTATAGTAGTAGATGCTTACCAGTTGCCCACTATACAATGTAACAACTGCTGCTGTTTCGGGCACATTAAGACCCAATGCCGATCCAAGCCTAGGTGTTAGGTGCCCACTCTGGGGGACTTACTCAGTAGTGGAGGATAATGCTACATGTTTGCATTGTTCAGGTACCCATTTTGCCACCAGCTGGAACTGCCTTGAGCACTCCTGGCAAAAATGTATTAAAATTGCATAAGTCACAGGACAATATATTGTTTCAGGAAGCTGCTGCTCTATTCCCAAATGTTAAAAGATCATATGTGGACACATCATGGGTACCCACTAGCACACCCAGCTAACTAACTTCACTAACACAGTCTTATAGAAAAACAGTATTTCTGACACCTCGACAATCAGGCCCTTTAGGGAAAAGTTACGACAGAGAAACACACAACAATATAATTAGAGATTGTCCTTCTACTCTTCCTAATGGCTGTGCTTTAGGTAACTCCTCAAACACAGCAGAGACCGCCCCTAATGATGACTGCCTTGACCTTCTATGGTTACTGGTCACTAACATTCTGAAAAAATTTAGTGATGTCCCACTACCTCCCAACACTGCCCCAAAAGCTTTACCTCTTTTAAATCTACTCATTAAAATGACTCTGAATATTGTTCAATGGAATAGTAACAGTCTGAATTCCAAAAAACATGAATTCCAGTATATAATAAACACAATCTCTCCATTAGTCCTTGCCATCTCGGAGACATGGTTTCCCACGGACTACATTTTCAGTGTGCCCGTCTTCTCGTGTCTCCGTGATGACAGAGACAATGGACATGGAGGGAGCGCACTTTTCGTTAATAAATCCTTGCTCTTCTCCCAAATCCATCTCCCCTCACACAATAGAGATATACTTAACGCCGTAGTAGTAAGGATTGATGATATCTCTTTGGTGTCAATATACATATATTCGCCACCCTAATTTTCTTGTTTTGTAAGATCCGCGCTCCATTATATCAGTGCTCCCCTTCCCTACAGTTGTTATGGGCGATTTTAAAGCGCACCATGAGTCCTGGGGATCTTATCGTTCAGATACATTTGGTACCCTACTTGTTGACCTCCTGGATGAGCTGGATTTGTGCGTTATAAATAACGGCAGCCCCACAAGCAGGCCCAACCCAACTCAGAACCCACGCAGTGCAATAGACTTAACAATTTGTTCCCCGCAGTTGGCTTCTCTTTTAACATGGCGCACTCTCAAAAGTACATATGGCAGTGATCACTACCCCATTCTTATCTCTTTGCCGGATAAAAGATTAAAAGTTCATTGCACTTCCCCACTTTTAAAATTTAGATTAAATAAAGTTGACTGGTCATCTTTTTCAATGGGAATCAATAATAAAGTGGAGTCCCTCCCTGACGTGACGCCGGACAGTTGTCTTACGGCATACAGGGTATTCAAGGAAACCCTTTTAACTTCAGCACACACCAACATCCCTCAGAAACAAACAACGCGCAGAAGGATTTCACCTCCGTGGTGGGACGCTGACGCACGGACGCCTTCCGTAAAAGGAAGGAGGCAGAAAAGAAGTACAATGATTTAATGTCTAAGGAGAACTTCCTACACTACAAGCAGGTAGCAGCCCAATGTAGAAGGGTTCTGGCCCCAAAGAAAAAACATAGTTGGACAAATTTCTGCGAAAGCATGTCACCTCGTAATCCATCATCCGTAGTCTGGAGACAGATTCAAAGATTCCGCGGCTCTCTACGCCCTAAAGGAAACACCTCAAACGACCCTTCTGGTTGGATTCACTCATTTGCGGACAAGCTAGCACCCCCATCAGTCCCAAACAAGGACAATCTCCCGTTACATACTTTCACCTATATCTATGCTTTTGAAGAACTAGATGATCCTTTCTCTCTACTGGAATTGTATATGGTACTTAACGGACTTAAGGATACTGCTCCGAGAATAGATGGGATCCCATATTCATTCCTCGTAAATTCGTCAGAAAAAACAAAATTATACTATCTAAAATTAGTTAAATACCGGATGAGTGGAACAAACAAATTATCATCCCTCTTCTTAAGCCCGGCAAAGATCCCCTCGACTGCAATTCGTACAGACCGATTGCCCTATCCTCTACCCTATTCAAAGTGATGGAACATATGATAAGGAATCGACTGGAATGGTTTTTAGAGAGGCACGGTCTATTGGCAAAAACTCAATTCGGGTTCAGAAAGGGATCCAGTACACTTACAGATAGCTTGAGTATCCTAACCACAGATATTCGTTTAGCGTTTCAAAAGCAACAGTATGTCGTAGGCGTGTTCCTGGATATAGCAGTCGCCTACGATAATGTCCTTCTTCCGGTGCTCAGAAGTAAGCTACGTCAGCTGAGTGTCCCTGAGAAGTTAGTGCGTTTTATTGTTAACTCGATTACAGCCAGATCTATCGAAATTCGCTGCCATGGTACTTGTATTCCTCCCCTATCTGCCTGGAAAGGCCACCCCAGGGCTCTGTACTTAGCCCCCTTCTCTACAATGTTTACACGTTGGATCTGGAAAAGACGGTTAACTCGTTCTGCCAGGTCCTGCAGTATGCTGACGATGTAGCCCTGTATGTACGATCAGAATCAGTCCAGAAAGCGACATCGCGCCTCACTTCTGCCTTAACCTTTCTGAGCGATTGGTTAGCCGAACATGGCTTGTCACTGTCGGTTCCCAAGTGTTGTTGTGTTGTATTTTGTAGAAAAAGGAATATCCCATCCCCCCAGATTTTATGTCAAGGTGACTACATGCCCGTAGATACACATGTCAAATTCTTGGGCATGTTTTTGGACTCCAAACTAAGTGGGATTCAACACTTTAACTACATCAGCGGTAAATGTGCTAACGTTCTCCGTGCCCTCGCGGGTATTTGGTGGGGTGCACATCCTTTTACCCAAAAACTGCTATATAACGCAATAGTCCGTAGCCATTTGAATTACGACTCCTTCCTTTTGGATCCATGTAATAAATTACCTCTGGATAAAATAGTTAAAATACAATCCAAATGTCTTCGCATAATTCTGGGCGCTATGTAATCATCCCCGATTAATGGACTTCAAATCGAATGCATGGATCCTTTACCGTCGTAGGCAATTCCGCAGTGACCGATTCTTTATTAAAGCAGTGCAACATGCTTCTCACCCCCTTCTGGAACGATTAGAGATGTTGTCGCAGGCGACGAGGGAATCTGCTAATTATAAAACTCTATGTGTGCTCCATAGCTTTAACAAATTCTGGAAACCTTCCCTGCCCATAGAGCAGTTCACTCGTGTCCCAATATTTAATAATAATTATAAATGGCTAATGTTTAAACCAGAAGTTATCCTCATTTTGGCATTAACAAATATTCTCTTTAAAAGAAAAATTAGATACCAAATAAGAAGGCTGGCTCCCGATTTACACGGATGCCTCTAAATTGCAAGAAGGTGGTGCTGTGCGATCAGCCGTATGGATACCTGCCTACCAACAACTTCTTAACTACAAACTCCCCCCGCTAACCTCTGCGTTTACCGGAGAAGCAGTCTCTCTCCTTGAGGCAATCCAGTTTGCTGAATCCCATAATTTAGGTAAAACCATTATCTTTAGTGTCTCTCTCAAAGTTCCCTCCAGGCAATATTAGCAAATCCGTTCCGTCTCAAAAACAAGTTCCCCATTATTTTGAAAATCCGAATAGTATTGTACCGATGCCAACTTAAACCACTTAACATTATCCTGGCATGGATCCCAGGGCACTGCGGTATTTCCGGTAACGAGATTGAAGACTTAAGTGCTAAACAGGCCATCACCAGTGGCTCCGTAACCTATGGTAAAGTTTACCACCATGATCTTCTCACCCTGGCGCATGACCATCTACTGAGATCGATTGGCAAAACACGAAAAACCGGGCAGCTAAATACTACTACGAGATACCTGGTTTTTTAAACAAAAATTGTTCAGTAAACAGGCCGTACTCATCATCTGTCGCCTAAGGCTTGGGCATGCATATACACCTGTCCATCTTGCTAAAATTAGGATAAGGAATACCTCTCTGTCTGGGTGTGGCGTTGAGAATGGCACCACAGACCATCTTCTTTTTAACTGCCCTAAGCTGAACATTTCTCTTTACGATTTACTCCCTCAAGATGTCCCTCGTTCAAACAACATAAAGTGCATCCTCGAGGAGTCCTAGCCCTTCCTTTTAAAATTAAAAAAAAAATATTTGGCAATAAACCAATTAAAATTGTAAAATACTTTTCCCTTTTTTTGTTTTTTCCTTTTTTTTTATTTTATCTAATTGGTTTTTTACTTTTAATTTCTTATAGAACCCCTGTCTAAAACTACAATGCTTGCTTTAACTCATTAATATACCTAAAAAGTTTACTAACAACCCTGTTTTATTAGGCTATGCTTTGTGTTGTCCTGTGATGTTGCAATTGCGTGCTTTGTTTTAGATAAACCCGCTTCGAGTCTCACAGACAGCAGTAAGGGTCAAAATTATATTTGAAAACAAATCCATTCCTCCCGTGTAGGGGCTACCTACGTGACATTGGCGGAATTGTGAAAGACACAAAACAAGCCACTAATAAATAAAGAAGAAATGAATCTGTGTAAAACATCGCAGTGTGGTTATTTGGTTAGTATTTAGTTCTTCTAAATTAATCATATTTTCAAGCCATCTTATGTTATTGTAATGTAATTATTTTCAGTTTTAGAATCTCATCCATAAAGCGGCACGCGATGGCGGACATGCAAGGCTTCTGTTGCGATGACGAAACAGGGGAGATCACCCTCTATCAAATTAACGAGGAAACTGGAGAGCCTTTAATTGAAAATAACGTTCCTCCTTCTCTAAATGACTTCAGATATAATGTAACCCATTCTACTACAGACCACGAGAAGAAACACATAAAATTTCCCAAGGGATACCTAACGAAGACTAAGAAATTTCAATCATTGAAAGAAAAAATCATGGATGGTTCAAACCCAGTTAGTTATCGCATGCTTCTAATTCCGACTGTCATTATGAATTGTCCGAGTTTGCTGGTTGTTCTTCTAATGGTTCTAGAAATATATTTACATGTGAGATGTCACAAGAAAAGCAAACATTTGAAAGATTCAAGTTTTTATTACCAGAGTCCATTTCATGTTGTAACAAGTGCTTTCTGCGGTGTTTGCCGTGATTGTAATACTGCTTCTCGCATTGGACATCTGCAGGATCAAAGGCGATACCGTTATGATTATCTCAATAGTATAGCAATATAACTTGTTAATGACATTGAACATGGGCAACTAAACCAGTTTCTGATACTTTTTTAATAATATTATTCACTTTTGTTTATTGAAGTTGTTATACGTGTACCAGAATCTGATGGCACTTAGACAAATTTAAATGTGTAGTGGGCAACATCAATATAGTAGGAAAAAATGATGCTTCATATATTTTAATTGACCAGAATTGACCTATCCTCATACATGTTTTAAGATCTGTATGAATTTGTGTGTGAGAAAGGTAGAAAAAAAAAAAAAAGAGAAAGGTAAGTAATTTCTGTCACATTTTAAAATTAAACAAAAATGTTTCGATTACATTGTTAGAGTTAGATTTGTTTACGTTTGCAGTTTGAAGTAACTCGCATTTACGCCATTTACCATTTATATTTGCCAATCATTGTCTACACGCTAGTCTTGCTGACAAGCACCAGTACCAATGAATATTACAATATCACGTACATTGATTTGGCTTTGTTAAAATTTCAAAGATCAAGTTCTAAACCATGAATTGTGACTTAGACCTAATGTGTTGCTGATTTTGCAATAAACATTATTACAATGTTTTTTGCTTGAGAGTGAAGAGAATTCTCAATAATTATTGCTACAAAATCATTATGTGCAAGTGAAAAAAATTTAGCAGATGGACATTTCTCACAAGTAATATTTTGAATTAACATGTGACAAGTTAACATTGCCAGGTGAAAGTGATTGGATTTTTGTAATATTTAGTGCCATGAGATTCTGGTATACCTATATTATTACTTACCATGATGGACTATTGTTTAGGCAAATAGTTTACATTATCTAACGCTATAATCTCATTGTATACACAAAGGTTTTATATTTTATGCTTCTCATTCTTTGAGATGTCACTCTTAGGGCCGTATTCTAGAACTCTACTCAGTGCTCTAGTCAGGATTTCAGTATGGTTTAAAGCACTCGAAATCATACTCAAGTCCCTGCCATTAGGGTCGTATTTCCAGTGCAATCCTGACTTGAGCATTGAGTAGAGTTCTAGAATACGACGCTTAGCAACCAAGTGATGTTCTGCCTGTGAATAACTGACTAAAAGATTATAACTGTCAATTTGCATAATAACCGCTTAATTTTAATAACCGGCAATTTATCTCACCATCGCACCGAGTCCTTAATAAATTAGTCGTTCAACCTTGACGTGAAATCGTCGCGCAAAACGGAGGAGCCACAGACACAAAAGTTGAAGTTGAAAAACGTTGTTTACTCTAAACCTAATTCTGTGCTTTTTATAATGTATCTGCTGCACCCAAGTGTAACATTTTTTTTGTGTGTACAAGAGATTGTAGTATTAGATAATGCTATTTGCTTCAACAATTTCACCCACATGTAAGTAAGCGCAAGGTTAAACATTAATAGGTAATGGTGGTGGTACTATCATCGTCATCATCATCATCAACCCATTTACACGTTTCACCGCTGTGCACGGGTCTCCTCTCAGGCGAATAAGGCCAACATAATAACATTTACTGCTCCCTTTCAATAAATCAACTGGTTATGTACTAGTTGATTTGTTTTCAATGTGATATCAAAGACGTAATGCCGAAATCAGATATGCTTTGTTGCCAGACAACATTGTTATATTCCTTGGTAATTCAATTAGTGTTTGGTGCTGCAAACTCATTTACACAGGTAAATGTGGACATTTGCTCAGTGTATGATACCAAATTAGTTCCAGTGGTACTGATATCTAATGTTACACATGTAACATTAGATAATTTTGTTGGTTTTGTATACATTCCTCTTTTGTTTAAAGATAATATCATAGATACATTTTTCGTTTACCGTACATATAAATTGGAAAACAATTTATACTTTGTAGTGCTTAGTTAGGGAGTTACCTTAGTTATCGACACGGAATGCGGTAAGCCGGCCGGAAAAAAACTTTACAACAATGTAATAACGAGCGAAAAAACACGTATTATGTGTTTGGAAACGAAATGCGCTGTCTTTTAGGCTACTTTAAGCTTGGAGAAACTTCCTTGTTTTATTTTATTAAATAATAGGGGTTAAAGTATGAAATTGCCGATTTGTACTGAAAATCTAAATTGTTTATTTTTTAAATTTTTAACAAAATCATTTAATCAAAATAGTTGCCATTATTATCTATACATTACTGCCATCTAATGGGAAGGTTATTAATGCCTTTGCGATAGAACTCCG
>NW_020656001.1:503288-505321 GCF_003589595.1 Hyposmocoma kahamanoa
ACTTTTACTCGCAACGGGATAACTAACGCGAGAAATCTACACAGATGGAGCATTTCGAATCCACACCTGAAAAGAGAGTCTACATTCCAAGTGCAGTTTTCTGTGAATGTTTGGGCAGGACTTATTGGTCGTTATTTAATAGGACCAGTCATTTTATCTGCAACGTTAAGAGGGGAGACATTTTTAAGCCTGTTGAGAGACGATTTGCCAGACCTACTAGAAGATGTGCCTATTCTTGCATTACAACGTATGTATCTGCAGATGGACGGGTGCCCCGCTCATTATTCGTTAAATGTGCGAAATTTTTTAAATGAGCGATATCCCAACAAGTGGATTGGCCGCGGAGGGCCAGTGGCATGGCCCCCGCGGTCACCAGACTTAACACCACTCGACTACTTTTTTTGGGGAGCCATGAAGCAAGCGGTATACAGTGAACCGATAAATACTCAAGCGGAACTTATCGACCGAATCAACCATTTCGCTCAAGAAATTAAAGAGAACGAAGATATGGTTCAATCCGCGACCAAACAAATAGTAATGCGGACGCTAATGGGCCTACAGCAAAATGGAAACCATTTTGAAAATCTTATGCACAACATTTAATAAACAAATAAATATTTTTTGGCATAATATTATTTTTTATTTAACTTAAAGCTTACCAGCTTCATCTAAGTTGATGCGCTTCTTTTGTAATGAGAGAAGTAGAGCTATGTAGATTAGATATGGACGGCGGCCGGCTGACTCAGATTAGGTGTGTACTTTAAACGCCTATAATTTTCGTTTTAATTAATATAAATTCAAGATTTTTTTTTAGTTGAAAGATAATATCATGTAGAATTAGAAGAATTGTGAAAATAATGCAATAAACAGGGATTTTTTTTTGCGAAAATTGACTTATAGAGAAAATTTTACGATTTTTTAAAATAAATTTTGGATAAATTATTATTTTTTATATTTTTTTGTTTTAAAGTCTACGTAGTTATGATGTATTTTTGATGTACTACTAATAACAATGCTAATAATTTTTACTTTGTTGCAATAAAGCTAGTAAAAAAAAAGTTAAAACGTTTTATGTAAATTAAGTCGTCCGATCGAGCCAAAAAATTATATATAAACCCACGTAAAATATTCAATTTATTTTTTAGATTTTTTTTTTATTTTTTTTGTCGACCATTTGTGGTCTACTCTCACTCTGTTCAGTATGTGCACTTTTACCAGGGACACACTGTATATACGGACTTATGCTTGGTACAGCTGAAGCAACGGTCCCGGTGTCACGTAAGGCCTGTCAAGCTTCCTGGCTGCAATTTTAGCCGTAATTTTATGTCCGCCTTAAGTGTCAAATCCAAACGATTAACCAAGAACTTTCGACAAGACTGGAATTCTCCATTAACCCTGGCATTGGTCAAGTACCTATCTACAACTGTGCTGTTATTAGCATACGCAAAGGTACCTGGAATTAACATGTATTTGACATGCAGCAGAAAGAGATGCAGACTGTACTGAACCCTAAGGAACTCTGGCACCTATCGCCCGATGTACGGAAGAGTAACCTTCTTTCTCAAGCTTGGCATACCAAGCTTCCTGGCTGCAATTTTAACAATAGATCTATGTCAGCCTTAAGTGTCAAATCCAAACGACCAACAGTGAATTCTCGACAAGACTGGAATTCCTCTCCAGGGCGAAGAGTTACCTTCTAAGACCACTCGAATCGAACGTTCCCTCAAGAAATCCGAGATCCAATTGTAAAGGTCAGTGGCAAGCCCTTAAGAGGGAAACCGTTTTGAAAGGCTTGCATGCTATACACTGTCAAAGGCTTTAGAAATGTCCAAAGACACTACAACTTTCTGACCAGCTCAAGCCGATTCTGCGATAATGAGCGTGATGACTCCCTTATTAATTAAGACATACATACAGGTGTATTGTAAGTAGTAGTTCATATTTGCGAGAGTTAAACTTAAGATTTAAAGACTTGAGCATTGAGTAGAGTTCTGGAATACGACCCTTTGATTGAGTGACGACACTTTTGCCAA
>NW_020656001.1:505331-526311 GCF_003589595.1 Hyposmocoma kahamanoa
ACTAGTTGTCCAGGATGTACCGGCTCTTGTCTTCCCTTCCTTTGCTCCCACGGGTAGAGGTACGTCGTCCTGACATCCCAGAACAATGTATATAAAGCCAAACACAAAGTAGCCGCTGTGTTGTTGAAGAGTTCCTCTAATCTGTCTGCCATTTCCATTATCAGATCAACCCCACTCTAGGTCACCGTAACATTTTTAACAGACTTCAAAAAAGGAGGAGGTTCTCAAATCGACTGTATTCTTTTTATATATGTTACTCGATAATGCCGTAAATTTGTGAACCGGTTTTCATGATTTTTTTGTTTTTATTGGAAAGGGGGTACTTCAGTATTGGTCCCATTTAAATTTGAAGAAATTATTCTACCTGTAATGGTAGCAAACTAGGGATGAATCTGGTTCTGCCCACGTTAACCAATTTCAATAAAACTGGCAGATGTAATTCCAATGAAAAAGCCCATAGATAAGCAAACTTTCGAGTTTTTTGAAATAAAAATGTTATAATAATTATATATTAATAATTATTATTAATCATGTATTTGTGTGTGACTGTTTGTTTGTCTCCCTGTGGCTAGTGATAATTATTTAGTGAAAGTTTCAAAATCTATTACAAAACTTAGCTAAAGGTAGCTGTTAATATTACGCACATGTTATTTATTATTTTTGAGTATTACGCAATTTTCATTATGTCACTGTTTAGTTGAGTAAGTTATATACCTATTTACTACTGTTGTGTTGGCATATTATTATGTTAAGTAATTTTTAAATTACAAATCTATAAATCTGCGTCATGTTATTCCTATTCCTAGTATGTAAAAGGTGATGGTGCTTATTTTTTAAATTTGTAGCGATGCGATCAGTCGTAATTAAGCAACATTTGTGACCTTGCAAGATTTTACAGAAATAAAACGATATGTTACAACAGTTTATTTATAAATTGTGTATATTCCTAAGCTGCAATACAGGGGTTTATTCCCACTAGTTCTGTTTATAGTTCTGTTGACAGAACTACTGGTACTTTTTTCCCATTTGTTCTGTTCATAAATAGACAGTTTTCTTCACAGAACTACTGAGAATACTTTTCTACCCATTTGTTCTGTTGACAAATAGACTGTTTTCTGCACAGAACTACTGAGCATCTTCTGTCCCACTAGTTCTATGTACGAGTTTTCAGTCTAAGAGCTGTACCACAGAACAAATGGGAAAAAAATACCAGTACTTCTATCAACAGAACGGTATAACAGAACTAATGGAAATAATCGGACAGAACTACTGGGAATCGTAAATCCCATTTGTTCTGTTAACAGGTAGAAAAGTAGCAGTAGTCCTGTCAACAGAACTAGTGGGAATAAACGAATACAGGATAGTAATACAAGTAATGCAGACACCTGTGATTATGAACAACAATGATATATGCCGTCGCCGTGGTGAGGAACCATGAACGTCTAAATGAATCGTGCAACAGTTATAGCTACCAGCAGGATCGGGTAGGTCTTCGCTAATTACGCTTGATTCTTGTCAACAAAAATAGAAAATTTTACATTTCATCACATCTACAACAGTACAATATACATTAATCGTCAAGTGAACTATCTTGCTTCTTTAATTGCACTATGTGCTTAATACAATTCGCACTTGAAACCAAATATTGTCATAACTGAAAATAATGGAATTGATAAAACACGATTTGAAGTTCCAAAAAAATAAGGAATAGATCTTATTCCAAATAATAGTTTTTATTTATTCACAAGTCATCCGTTTAAAAACATTGTCGGTTTTATTCAGAATTTTTTGAACTTTCTAATCATAAATAAATAATAAATAAATAAATAACGCACACACTCAACATAGCCCCGCACTAGGGAAACCCTGTGTCGCGGGTGCCGTGGACACACACATAGACAACCACAAATTACACCCAACCTCACGAGAGAAATAAATGTAAGCTATACAAACATTTCTCCCGGCCCGGGAATCGAACCTGGGACCTCTGCGTGGCAGTCCGGCATGGAAACCGTTCGGCCACGGAGGCAGTTGAATCATAGTTAAGAGGAACCCACGGGGCCAGCCCATGGTGGTAGGCTGGCTCGTCGCGGGCTCGTCTGGTCAGCGGGACCGCGCGGATGTGCGTTGGGAGGAGGGTTGCGGGGTGAGAGACGTCTCGGTGTATTGTTGCCGCTCGTCCTGTCGTTTTCTCAATTCCATCAGTTTTGAGTTACGACAGTACGGTCCACGAGCAAGAAGGTTTGGTTTCATTTGCTTTTAAATAGATAATACAACTTTTTCTTTATGAAATTTCAAAAAAAAAACAAACCATTGTTGTATTTGAGTCGTGTCGTTACTGTTATCAAGGCTATGAACAACAAAGATTAGTATGTCTCATCACAAACAGTTGGGAACAGCCTTCTTCAATAACACTTCAGTCAATTTCGACTCCCTTGTACGGTACAGGACAAATTCTGGATTCGACATATTCGACAGACTCGTGGATTCATTGTCACACACGTGAGCCATTACACCTTGTAGATTGAATTCTGTGCTATAAACGCTCCCTTGATGATTCACATATTGTTAAGACACGCAAAGTTTATAGATCGTGCGCTTATAATAGAGCTGTTAACGTCATCGACCTAAATGCGTTCTACTCATGTTCTACCGGAGCATTTTCCGTGCCCACTTGATGAGGTCAGCAGCTCTATTGTGCGCTTCTTTCTGGATGGCTGGTATGGCTTCCATTCCAAGAACAGTAAAATTTAAAATATAGGAAATTAAACTATTTTAAACAAATACACGCGATTTAAATCCGGAAAAATAGTTTCATTTCCTATGTGTAACAATCGCGAAAACATAATACAATTTATATAGATCAAGACTTCCGAAGACAAAGCATTTCTACATATTTCACAATTCAAAGTTTAACAGCATTCTAAAATATACTTAAAAATAATAAAACAGGTATAATGTGTGCACGTAAATTGGTAAAAGTCTCTTCAGAGTTACGTGCACTTATTGAGGATATGTTTGATTAATTTAGTGCAAATGTTGACCCTCCGTTGAAACCAGGGGGGACAGCTGTTGAGGACTAGTGGAACAGGCCATCCGCAACAATATTTTAATCAAGAGCATGCCAAACTTGACACTTTGGACCGCTTTTGTCGTAAGAGACATTCAAGTCTTAAGTGGCTTAACCATGTATTAATTGTGAATTGTTGTCCAAATACATAGCAGATAAATAACTACTTACTTTAAAAAAAAAACTTGATAACTTTAAAATGTCCCTTTTTGAAGTCTAAGACAAAGAAAAATTAAAGCTGGGTTTATTCGAAAGGTTTTGTAGATCAATAATTCAATAAAAGTCACACTTGCCGCTGTACAAAACTAATACAAGTTGCTAGGTGGTCGTAAACCCCATAAGTCTGTCCTTGCGCTCGTAACATAATCTGTCACACAAATTGTGTATGATAATGTAAATAACTTAACAAAACGCTAGTCAATTCACGTATAGTACGAGATTTGGTATGACCAACAATATCGATTTATTCGACTTATCCAATCACACTCTGGCTTCCTCTAATTCCACACTCACAAGCTCACACAACTATTATAGTTGCACGTATTTACTTACATAAACTGTAAGGCTCAACTCACACTGGCGCAGAGTCGAAGCGTCGCGACGCGTCATGTTTTTCGCTTATAGCATATTCATCTCTATTTATGCTATTTTCCCATGATTAAGGTGCAAATTTGTGTTATGCAAATATAGAGTTACTTGAGCGTAGTGGTGCGTCAGACGTCGACCACACTGTGATCCGGGCGCATCAATGCGGGCGTGACCAAATCAATATCAAATTCGAAGAACTTTCTCATATAATCAACGAGACGACACACGAAGTAGCAATGTGTGCTTGGCACATATTTATGCTGATAATTTTGTTTTAAAGAAATACATCTGTATTTGTGAATATAGTTTACTTTTGTTTATCTAATGCAAACAGGTGAATAGAGTTCACTAAAACAATGTTTAATACACCCAGGTGATTTAGGCACCATTTTTGTAACAATATTGTATATAGCATAATGTTATACAATTGACCATTGTGACCATCGTTACAAAATTCGTTTCCATTCCGTTCCGCCGCAATATGAATGGAGCCTTAAGAGCCTATGCACACGTATTTTTTACGGGCAGATGACGCGCGTTAACGCAATTCATACGCAATGTAGTCGCAGCGAGTAAATATTTGCACACGTTCAAAAGTTCAGAGGCGCCGTAAACCTGTGCGTACAAAATACGAATCCTGTACCCCACCTACGATGGGGTCGGGTTCGCCTTGCGGCGGTGGTCGGATCGGTCTTTAGATTACGGCATGTGCTTATGCTCTTAGGTGGCACAGCGGTTACTACTATGGACGCAATTTACTTTTTTTTAGTGTAATCGGATCTAAGCTAGGTGTTGTAGTTCTTGAGATTGAGTAATGGTGCCGCTGGAATAAACTTATTCCAGCGTGGACAGTAAAAAATATATATATATATTATAATATATATATTGTTCTAACTTTTGAACGGCGGCGGCGGACCGATTAAATCTAGATTTTTGTAACTAGAACCGACTAAATAGAGACTTTTTTCTGGCTAGTCCAATACCAAAAACTCTCGACTATGGTCACGCTGGAATAAGGCACGCGTGTGGAATACGCCATGTCATAAGAAGTGTACACAAGTCTTAGAGGATGGAAAAAATAAGTACATACATGCGAATGATTTTTGTATTATAACGTCGGGTATTTGAAATTTTTGTTTTTTCTCTTCACCATTATTCCAGTCATTTAATTTATAAGAACTTTACCATATTCTACGTTCGATGGCGTAGATTCGGCGACATTATAGATAACCTCTATGGGCGATATGGAAACTAAAATTCTGTGCATCAACTCATTCATAACGGTAAGACATTTTAGTTTAGATCAGTCAAATAATTACATTTAGTCAAATCCTTACACTCATCTTTATTTATAGGAAAAAATATTACCGCTCCTCCTACCACAATTTAACAGCTATAAACTAAAATAAATAAAGTTAAATTTTTCGTTTTTTTGTCGGTTATAACGGTGAAAGAAGCAGAGGTTCCTAGATCACCTTTTCTCGTTCCGCTCCTTGGTTTAACAACCTATCTTCCCATACTCCTTTACCCACTCATCGTGCCTCCTTATTAATCCTATCCTCAATAATTATTTATTATGTTGCTCGGATATTAAAACATTTGTACATTACAAAAAAAAATTAATAAAAGCGCTGTATATCAATTCTTCTTCAGCCGTTGCTAATCCGATACAGTACATCAACAGTTCTTCTAGTATACCTTTAAGCCGTTTTTCGGGTTCACAGATAGATATACAATGACCATTGTCTTAGCGGACCAGTGCACCAGCGCTAAAAATCTGTGTTCATGTGCAAAATACACGGTTACAAAAATTTTACGACCTCTACAACCCCCTGGGTATAATTGATGTATTCGATCACAATATCTCCTCCATTATCGATCGTCAAAAAAGTTCTGTTAAAATTAAACTCGCTGGAACGTTAATAACGAATAGTTCCACATAGATTAACTCGTATAGCATAAGATAACTATGCTGAACGTACGGTTATGTTTGGAGTCGTGAACAAACCGAAAACAACACTTTTTAACAACAATGCATATCTCTGAAACTTTAAGATACAATGCAATTATTATTTATAAATTTCTTTCAAACCAGAAGGATAAAAATAATGTAATAAAAAGTCAATTATAACCTCTAGTTGGGTGTTATTGTAACAGAAAAAGGCAACTGTTTGTTATTTTTGTCACCAATTAAGAATCTTTTGGCAACATAATAAGTGAAATAAAAAGTAAAGTATATTTAATTTTTTTTTTATTTCTTTTTACATGCATGACATTGTTTGAATGCGTATGGCATGGTGTATGTATTTAGCATTAAATAAAAAATATTTATTTCATACTCCAGCCCCAATACATTAAATAACAATAAAGATTTTAAAGATCGAGAAGATAAGTTTTTCGAAAAATTCCCTATCTTTGCATCACTTTAAAACCTGGTATATGTAGTACCAGTAGTTCTGTCAACAGAACTAGTGGGAGAGAAAATTCTCAGTATTTCTATGACGAAAACTGAATATTTATTAACAGAACAAATGGGAAAAAAGTACCAGTAGTTCTGTCCACAGAACTAGTGGGAATAAACAGAATTTAATAATCCATCACTTACAATAATTGTGATAAACTTTCTGAAAGTGCATTTCAACAACGACTTAACCCCTTCGGAGTAATTGTACTTACTCCATATTGTTCCCATCCGAAGAGAATTAGAATATAAGCGTTTTACTTGCCCCAAATGACACATTTTGTCCTGATAAATATGTATATGTATACCAGGTATTCAGGAAGCTCACGCTAAAACTCAAGTAGCATATTATGGATAAAAACAACGAATTTAAACAAAGGTTAAAAAAACTGTTTACATATAAACACTTTTCCATTATCCAGTTAGGATGTCGTGTATAAGAAATGAATTTTACAACAAAGGCGTTAATTTTGATGTTCAGAACAAGCCTGGAGTTCAGTTAACGCTTGAATTTAGAAGCAGCGTAGAGACGTTTTAAAATTTGACGGACCGACAATCGTTGGTGTGTACGTATTCGTCGCAGGAATTTACGAACCAAACTTGAATTTGGTCGGCACTCGCGCTGGTACCGTGAACGAGTAACCTGAAAACGAGAATTATGGTTATAACGCTATTAATATAAGAACATAATCATCTTGATAGCTTGTCTGTGGATTGAGTTTCCTCCCATTGTGAATTTATGCGTAAAATGACGTAGCTATGAAAGGCCCAGAAGTGCCCCCTAGTAATTGGTATGATGTTTGAACTCGTGTTCTCTGACGATTATCAAGGTATTATATTATAATTAGCGTTTAAACGTAACGCACTTAAAAACGTTTGGTTTTTAATATAAGCACACTTATAATTTTAAGTCTAAGCGTTGGCCAATTCAATACTCGACAATTTCATCTAAGCCATCTAAGTTTCCTAAACAAATTAATTTGTTAATGTGAATATGATCAATATTTTTTATTCACGTTGACGAATAATTTGTGTAAATGAAATTAAAAAGTGGGATTGGGATATGACCATGGGACGGTGGGTCGGTTTGTTTGAAAAAACATATATACGCGATTTAAATGCGGAAAAATAGTTTCATTTCCTATGTGTAACAATCGCGAAAACCAAGAACTCGATAAAGGCTATGCAGTTCAACATTTTTCTAAACGAGTTTATAAGCTTCAACCTAGAAAGCCTTTTTTAAGACGCTTACTTAAAAAAGTACAACGTTTAAGCATTTAAAATTAATAAGCAGTTTTTCCATTTCTAATTATAATACATATCATTATCAACCCCAACAAAACGGAAAAAATTATTTACTCCTACTAATTGGCAAGATTTGAGACCCGCTTCGAAATCGTGAATTGTAACTTAGATGCACCTAATTCGTCGCTGATTTTGCGATAAACATTATTACAATGTTTTTTGCTTGAGATTGACGCGGATTCTCAGTAATCGTTGCTACAAAATCGTTATTTTCAAGTGAAAAAAGTTTAGGAGACAGCCACTTGACACAAGTATTATTTCGAATTGACATGTCGCACCCTTAGTAATATAAGGGCACAATCCAAAAAAAGTAGATTTTTGGGAAATTTGGGACTTGATAGGGACTTAAATAATAAATGGGATCAAACTTATATAGCTCCATATTTCTGTTATATTTTTTGTACTATATGGGTCTAACTTGAAAGTGTTTTTTTAACTTGCTTGAAACTTATGGAATTTATTTATATTATTTTTTTTTATTGCTCTTTATAATACATTTATCAAAGAACAAATCTGCCAAATTTCATATTTATAACTTAAATAATAAGCATATTATTTGAAAAAATAGGTGTAATGTAGGAATCCAGAATCTTAATACGCGATTTCCCAAAAATCTACTTTTTTTGGATTGTGCCCTTATATTACTAAGGGTGCGATGTGACAAATTAACATTGCCAGGTCAAAGTCGTTCAAATGTTCTAATATTTAATGACATGAGATTCAGGTACAACTAGACTTTTACTACGTTACGTATTGATTTCTCAATTTCTTGTTCCGCTAAATGTGGGGGTGTGTGTACATTATTATAATTAACTACTATACGTACCGCCGCTCTGTTCGATGCGTTTGCTATCCTGTTGCGCTTTCCGCTGGTCGGCAAGCACGAACACAGCATTCAATTCTTTCTGTTGCTCCTCGTTGAGCACACTCGTCAGCGCGTGGTACAGACCTGGTTCGGTCGTTGCTAATGCTACCAATCAACATAGAGAAAAGAAATGTATCAAAATAGTTTTTCCTATCAAATTAGGCATATTTCTCTGGTGTCACAAAACAAACGCTATTGGATGCTGGTAAGCAACCCACATATGATCATAGTGTTGCGAATATGGCACCTTAAGATTTTTTCGTTGTTTTTGACAGTTTGACAGTGACTAAAATGTACTTAACTTTTACAGTCGTCACGTAAGGAGTGACGATTTGTTGAGATTTATTACTATAATTCCCCAACAACAAGCACAACAGTAAAGTTTTCATTTTATATAAATTTTAGAACAATGTTAATTATCTTTATGTGACATTTTCGCAAATATATGATTATGTTGGTTAACACGTTATTGCTTGTCAGCATCCTACTGTTTTATTTAGTCAGTTTTCGAAAAAAAAAATTACAAAGATCGAACACATACCACCGGGTTTACCACAGTAACGTTTCGAGTTAGGTCGAAGGTATTTTTTTGCGTTCGATTATTTTTTACGATACGTGACCGAACGAACAAGTTTTGCGTCTGGTGTTAAGCGACACGTCTGTCCATAGCAGTTGCAGTGGCACTCAGAACGTTAAATCGCCACTTTAAAAGACCTGATGGACACTGCCACTGCGCCGGTCACCATGAGACATAAGTTGACATGCGTCTCTGGAGGAACTTTCAAACGGAGCTCGGAGCGGCGTATTGCGGTGCATCACAAGCAAAAACGCTTTATTGAGAAGTTTGTGTAGTGTGTATAAGTGCCAAAGAGAGATTTTGCATACCAATTTTATATCAGAACCGAAAGAATACAAAGGTCTAATTAGATGGATTAGGAATACAAACGCCTATTTAGATGGAGAGAGTTTATTGCACGCTTCGTGGCGAAAAATCGTACGCGATTATCGTAAGCAATAATCGCCATAAGATTATCGTATCATAATGTTTACATTCAGGCAAGAACTAAAATCTCGCCTAGGATTATGTTATACGAGAATTGCAAGCAACTTAATCGCCTCCTCGACTGTTACACAGAGAAATATGTAGTAAGGAGATTCTTGCTTACGTGTTTTCGACTTGTACAACACGATCTTATATTATCGTACAAATCGGTTCGAACGGTTGAGAGTGCGACAATTGCCATCGAGTTCAGTGATTACTGCATTATTGACTATGGGTATATCAAAATGACGCAATAATCCATTGACTTACAAATAAATGGACGACGGGTCTAATACAAATTCTAATAAAAATTTATATATATTTATGTTTTAATTTTATAACATTTCTTAACCCAAAATTTATTTCCGTTCTCGTTTCAGTAATTCTTGTCTTAGAAAGGCAGTGATAATCAAAACACTGCATTCAAGTTAGCGACTGGCTGGCACAATAAGTCTAAATACTATTTTTGCTTACACGGACACGTTCAATATTCAAAGGCGACGCGACTATCGCTCACGTGGAAGGTCGACAATCGCGAATGTTTAAACGAGAAAAGTTTTTTATATTCTTTCGATGATGAGAAACTCTCTTCATCTAAATGGGCCTTAACTGGCGTTACTAGACAATCAATATTTATACCTGAGAGTGTGTTCTTGAATTTGATATATTCATCTATTTGACAATCCTGGTCGTCGAGGGGTGTGGTGTAACATTCGATGGCCGTGTCTTCTGGCTCGTCGTCTTCGTCATCCTGGCGGCACATAAATATAGCTATAGTGGCAATATGGTTTACAAATGTACTAATGGAGAGTTCGTGCCTAAAAGCCGTTTAGGTCCTTATAATATTAATGGGTGTAACTTGTAATTTTGTTTCGATGATACATGATATATGGCCATGCCGCTATGATACATGGCGTTCTGAATCGGACTGGGTAATAAAATAATTCCGTCAAAAAGACACGTCCTTTCATCGTTAAAGGTGCAGCCTCAATCAATCAATCAGCTTATCACAGTCCACTGCTGGACATAAGCCTCCCCAAGTCTACGCCACAGTGCCCGATCACCGGTTTTCCGCATCCAACCACTACCCGCGACCTTCATCAGATCGGTCCATCTTGCAGGGGGACGTTCTATACGTTTGCCGAGACGTGGTCTCCACTCGAGAAACCGTCTACTCCATCGCTCATCGGTTCTGCGACAGATGTGGCCAGCCCACTGCCACTTCAGCTAGCTACATTTCTGGACGATGTCCACAACTTTAGTCTTGTGCAGGATAACTTCGTTCCGGACTTTGTCCCTTAACGAGATACACAGCATAGACTTTCCATATCTCGCCGAGCTGAGCGATGTGTAGTCTGTGAGCCAGTTTGACCGTCATATTCCACGTCTCGGCTCCGAAAGTCATGACCGGTAGGACGCATTAGTTGAAAACCCTGGTATTCAGGCACTGCGGGAGTGGTGACAAGGAAACATGACGCAGTTTACCAAATGCTGCCCAACCCAGATGCACTCTCCTAGCTATTTCACGCTCGAAGTTGTCTAAGCCTAGTTGCAGGGTTTGCCCGAGGTAGACATTCTTGGACAACTTCGAGCGTTTCGTCATTAATCGAGATCGGCTCCGGGATGACGAGCTCATTGAACAAGACCTTAGTCATGTCAATAAAAAAAAAAAACAAAAAGTAAACAAACAAATCTCTGGGGGTCTACTCTCGATCTCCGTCCAACATCCGTCCGAAACAATTACTGCCAAATAAGCAATATTTGATCAAATGAAAAGACGCGTGATGCGAATGAAGCTTCATACTGGATACTTGTCTTATAATTTTGTCGAATATTACTTATTTGACAGTAATTGTTTCGGACGGATGTCGGGCGGAGATCGAGAGTAGCTCCCCTGACCTGGCCAAGACGATTTAGTGATGTCCAATGTTACTGCCAACTACTAACCGATTAATTAACTAAATTAATCGATTTGTTTCATTGAGTCATACTAGGTGGTTTTCCTTACATAACCTGTAAAAGATTATTTCAAATTTCCGAAATCTTATTTATATCCTCCTTCAACTCCTTTCACTGATACTCGTTCGATTGCGATTGAAATTTTCGATTTACTTACAAAAACTTTAATTGAATGAACCGAATCTTTTTTTCCGTACAGCCCTATACAACCATACACTATTCATACATCTATAATTTAAACATAGCCTCACTTATTGACCATCATTTTTCAAATATGATTTTACGATATATGTAATGATGAATGAATGAATGATGACGTCAAAATTTTCGAAATATACATGAAAGCGTTACTATTTACTTGTTACAACAGTTTTGTTTCCGTATATTATGGATTGGAACAAACTGTAGCAAATTGCATTTCAAAAGCACACACTTACTGAGTCGGTGTCCACGTAGTCCTCGATCGTGGTGGTTACGTTGACGCCCTGCGCAGCGCTGTTTTTGACAGTCATTCGTGCTAAATTCGCCAAATACTCGTTGTTCATTTCGTCAATATCATCCTCATCACTTGACAGCACCTCTGTGGCCATAGCTGACATGAAACAAACAAGGCAAAATGTTAATAGGCACACAGGCCTTCAGAAGAAAGGCACAAGCAGCAAATTCTGAACTCGTAGATAATGTGTATAAATATTTTGTACGTTTTTCTGATAAAAAGAATGGTTAAAATATTAAGTAATTTATTTATTTATGTTATAAATACATACCACATGTTTTATACAGAAATTTTCATTGTATTTTAATCACACTTTTTAAAAAAACCTTAATTTTCTCTTTACTAAAGTTAGTACAAAAAATATATATATTATAACAGCATATAAAGGGCATACCTAATTTAAAGACGACTTTTAATAATACCTTACTTTTAATACATGAATAGAACTAAAGGTCACAATGAGGATCAGTCATGTTTTTTGTTAGCTACATATATGCCTTTATACCTAAAAAAAAAAGTTAAGAACCCTGTTTCACATTTTTTTATCGGTAAAAAAATGAAGAAAATACAGCAGATTTATTACAGTAGTCTCAAAAACACGCACGACTAACGTTACCGTACACTGTGATGTCATCTGTCGCCATTAGCCCCCTTTCATCGAGTATATAATCACAAATAGAGACGAAATAAGGGCCATCCATCCTCGGCAATTCATCAGGCAAATGGGCCTTATATCACATTTAAAATATATCAACTTTCATTTGTGCTGAAATCACAAATTAGTAAGCTGAAATAGTACAGCGTCAAGAACTGACTTGTGTGTACGTCTCCGTATATTCCAAAAATATTCAATATTTATTGTAATAAAGATCATATAAATATATATATAATAAATACAAATATCTCTAGCAATGCGGGGCTGTTCAATTCGGTGGTGTGGGAAAAACAGAAAAATTGACGACACCCGTAAATTGTTCCGGATTCGGGCTGGCCAATCTCAGTTCTCACCGTAGAGCTCCCACCGGTCACCGGAGCTCAGTTGTCACCGTAATGATTTGACAGAATAGTTTTCAAACAAATTAAATGACATTTCATCTCTATTTCCGGTTATATACTCGATGCCCCCTTTACACACTCACTCTATCGCGCGTGACCTGGAGCGTACAGGAAAACGTACACACGCAATCGTGGGCGATTACCTGTTTGAAAATTTTCAAAATAACGTCATTTCGCGCGCGATAACTCGTGCTGGAGTGCGTGATTGCTGTATCACGCGTGGTAGAGTGTCTATGTAAGCTATCTCGTTATTTTGGAAAGTTTGTTCCACGCAACCACAGGATAAAACACGAGAGATTGATAAATAAAAAGAGTACAAAGGTTTTAAACGTGCAGAAAAGGGGCATTGCTAAAAACAAGAGCAGAGACAGGTGCTCAACATACCGTCATCGTCCTCATCGTCGTCGTCGTCAGAAGAATCATCGTCGTCCCCCTCCGCGCGGGCCTCGTACGCGCGTTTCAGTCCATCGAAGACCACCAGACATGACGGCAGCAACTTCGGCACAACCTCGTCGAGGTTAGGCCGCTGCGGGCCCATTTCCAGCAACGTGCAAATGCCAAGCACACATAGTTTTCTGTCGTGTATTCTGTATAGAAAAAAAACAATAAGAATCTACTGAGCCCTTGCTCTATTACACGCTTAAGAAGCTGCGCTGAAGTAACACACATGTGTTTTCATTAATAATTGTCACTCCCAATGCAGTCAACAGAACAGTAGTTTTAGTAGCTGTAGAGCTCCTTGTGAAAGAGTTCGTCCAGGGAAGTACTTCCCTGATACATAAAAACTTGTGTGTTGTGTGGTGGCAGTACTGCCACCTTACATATTTCTGCAGCAAAGAAGTAATATGAGCGTTACTGCGTTCCGGTTTAAAAGGATAAGGGTGTTGGTGAAATTACAAGCACATGGGACTTGTCAACTTATATCACAGGTTGACGGGCGCAGTGGCGGTGCCCATAAGATCTTTCCGATTTAAAGCTCTGAATGGCACTGCAACTGTTATGGATAGGCGTGTCGCTTCCCACCAGGCGCACGGCTTGCTCGTCCCGTCACTTGATATTTATACATAAAAGAGTGAAGCTATAAATGACACTTTAGTTCGAATATCGCCTCCAGTGCAAAGGAAGATCGAGTAGATGTAACACGTGGTCGAATTTTAATATGAACAACGACAACGAATTCTTATTAAGTGGATATACAATCAGTGTTCCACAGTGGAAAGCAACAAGTTAAGTATCTGCAGGGCATATACGTAGAGATGAGATTACCTGCTATATTCGCATAGCACGCTAAATGCTAAATTTTTATAGCGCGCTATTTAAAGTACTAAAATTATAATTTTTAGCAGCTCAAGGTCGTTCGATTATGTAACGAATGGAAAGAAACGTGAAATAGTTGACGTGCGCTAACTTGTTAAGTATAGTATCTATGGTCTATCTATAGAATAGTTTACAGCTTTTTATGGTTAGTTACGACCGACTTCATTTGTTTTGTAACTATTAAATAATATGGTGGTTACAGGTTATAGACGATAAATCAATCGAGCTTTCCTTCATACTTTAACAATTTACTATTTACAATTTGCACAAAACTTTACACTGGTTATTTACAGTAAATTACACTCATAATAATAACCCATACACTCGTACGTTTATATACAAATATTACAACGACTTATTAATTAAACAAACGCTAAAGTAACTAAATAAATCCAAGTACTTAATTATATCTTAATTTAAATCGCTTCACCAGACGAAATTTTGCTCACGTTCCACCATTAGCACAAAATCGTATTAAAACGTAACCAAAATTATATTTTATAACATAACTAATATATATAATAATTATAATAATTGCTAAGTGCTAAATATAGCATTGGCGCTTAGTGTACACAAACGTGAAATTTAACATCAATAAACCGATCAGCTATTTCGCGTTTCGCACCAAACGTTAAAAGCTACAAATAATATGTGAAAGTATTTCACGCATTGACTTACAATCACGTTATAATTGTTTCAACCAATATGACAAGAGCCGCAATTTTCACATCTTTTTTTCACATTTATATTGCCATCTATGAAATATTAAGGGAGATAACTCAGGACGAAGGATTTTGTTTGTCAGCTGCGTAAGTAAACCACAGATATATTGATGGTATGGCATTGAAATATTGTAAAATCATGTCGCTAGATGACATTTGGTTTAATTTTCTTAACGTACTCCAATCCAAAGTAAAAAAAAGTACGTTATAATTTTAGCACCTTTATGTCTCTCAAATTATAATTTATAATTTATAATTTTTTATAACTAATTATAATTTTTTAGTTTAACGTTATAATTTGAGCTATATATTATATTAACCATCTGTACATATACGAACTGCTGGTACACTTAACAGACAGCTTTAAATATTGACTGGAATTCATTGAAAATGTCTATTTCGATTATATAATGAATGTTACCCCATAAAGCAGTCGGTGTCATGTATCCACTGCTTGATGAAATGCTCTGTTATTGATGCGTTGGGAACAGATTCTTGCAGCTTATTTAATATCGTGAACAACAAAGGCGGGTTGCAGTATAGGATTGCTATCAGAACCTGAAAACAGAGTAAAAAATTTTAGCAAAATAATTTTAAGTTGTTTTTCAACTGTACTTACTGTAACTACATATGCGTGGCACAATTAGGTCTTCTTTAGAAAGGAGGTTTAGATCATAGGCTGTGTCCCAATGGTTAGTACCATAGACACTGATGAGGTTCCGAGTCGATTTCGGTAGAAACAATTTTCTAAATTAGTTCTATTTTATAACCAGGTGAAAAAAGAGCACTCTCTTTTTTTTTTTGAGAGCCTCCATTACCAAATGTCCTCAATTTGTGAAGCATGTAAGTTTCAGCTAGCAGTAGAGCTCCTTGTGAAAAAGTTCGTCCAGGAAAGTACTGTAACCTTACTATTTCTGCCGCCAAACAGTAATATGGGAATTACTGAGTTCCGATTTTAAAGGTTTAGGGTGCAGGTGAAATAACAGGCACGTGGGAATCTTCAACTTATGTCTAAGGGTGATGGGCGCAGAGGCAGTGCACCTCAGATCTTTGCGATTTAAGGCTCTGAGTGGCACTGCAACTCTTATGTCGCTTACCATCAGGCGCACGACTTGTTCGTGTTATCACTTAGTATATTTAAAAAAAAGAACAAAAAACGTAGTTACTATAAATCTGCTTAGGTAATTCAAGTTTGATCACGCAATTTGCATATGCATATAATACAATTGGACATAATTATGCAAACTACAACCAACCCACAAAATGTCACTTTCGAGATAATTAGATTTTTTGTAAAAACAGTGTTAAGAAGTAAATAGGTAAGTTATATTGTATATTGCGACAAACAACGTGAGGTATTTGTAACATTGAGAATGATATTGGGAAACTATTATATCATATAGCAATAAATAGAAAACATTAGGTATTAGTTAACGAGAACCATCTTCTAGTTTTCGTAATGAAAACGCTAAAGATCTCCAGTACTTCAGTACATGGTGACATGAGTCTATTTAGCATATTTGAAAAAATACAATAAGAAATTAAGCAGCATGGTTCTTTTTAGCTATTAAAAAGTTACTTATTTACAGTTGGTACGCTGAAGGACATTTATTTTTTCGGTTTTAACTTGGTATATTGACAGGATATTGCCTTGGTATATCTTTTGTGAGCGGGTAAAGGACACGTCTGGTGTTCTACCTAAATACATAACTCAATTTCACTCGAGATGTGGGTTGGTTCTTGTTTGCATAACTATGTCCAATTATACCTATACTAGTATTATGTGGTTTGTGCCTAAACTGCTCAACAACGCATCCACAGCGTGTTTTTCAGGACTAAGTACAAAGGTGAGCAGTGCCCAGATGCCATGCTGATTTTTATTTGACATGCGTGTTTATTTATTTATTTATTTATTACGTGTTACGCACTAACGCTTAAATGCGGTTTATGATAAATAGAATCAGAGAATTGATTTTACAAAGAAAACTTGCATCGTAGACCAATTTAGGATGACCTAGCGATACTCCATATTTGCTCATAAAGCGGGATTAGAGGTTTGTTTCTTCATTCCAGTAGGGCTAGCTCGGCAAGGCGCGACTAGCGCGTCAGCGACATGAAGCGCGAGATCTCTATGCGAGAATAGCAGTATCTCTCGCTTTGTTGAACTGGTACTGGCAACAAGTCGTGGGTGGATAAAGTACTTTTTTTTCCCGGTTTACGTAGTAAACACTCTTAATATATTACCTGTAGTAGCATGGTTCTGAGTTCCGTAGTTTTAACTTTCTTAGTGAGTCTGTTAAGCACGAGCTCTACGAACGAAGGAAGGCAGTTGTCGATTTTGCCTGAACACTGTAGCACCATCACCTCCAGCAGTTTGGCCGCGTAAATCTCCGATTCGTCCTCACTGTCTGAATTCAACACCTGCGTAATAAACAAAAAATATATACCTATATATATCGGAAATCCACCTAAATCGGGAGGACTTCAGTTTTTCTTTGTTATGTTACGCGATGTGACTACAAAGGCATAAAATGCAAAATTGCATTAAAATTCGTTCAGCTGCTTCCGTGTAAAATGTTAACAGTAACCTACCGTACTCACACACAATAGCCGCGAAGGAACGCAAAAGCAAACTCCAGTCCATAGCGAGGGAGTATAAATAATAAGGACAACAAACAAGAGAATAAATAACGCACACACTCCAAGCCCGGCACTGAGGATATCCTGTCGCTGGTACCATGGACTCACACATACATAAATAAATAAACATAGGCTATACAAATATTTATCCCGGCCCGGGAATCGAACCCGAAACCTCGGTCGCAGATCAACAAGGTACCCGTTCGGCCACTGAGGCAGTTCACGTGGAATAACACACAAAATAATATTAATCGAAAAACCATAATATTAAGCGTGCATATATAAATTTACTACCAATCAAAAAAAAATCAAAAAGCCTAAAAAAGGTCGCATTGGCACATTGACTTACAATTATATGGACGTCGGGTCCGCGCTAAAAAGTGTCCGCACTTGTAACGCGCTAAAATCGTATACAGAGCGCCAAACTCCGGTTTAGTGTTCATTTGTTCTACTGACAGCGCGATACTGCGATGACATTACAATTTAAATTTCGAATAGGTTGACTTGGGACATTTTTTTCGTGGTTTTTGTATTAGACCCGTCGTCCATTTAAGTCAATGCATTGGCATGAATTTACAAACAAAACAAAAAACCCAATCCATCTATTTGATAGTGTTCTATGGAGATCTCCATTACAACTATATAATACTTCATCATTCATTGAGTACAAGACTTCGTTTCAATCCATTTTACGGGAATAGTAAACAAACAGGTCACTGACCCGACCATAGGCGGTTAATCCATTAATTGAATGAATCGATTTGTTTTATTAAATCAGTTGGAATAACAATTCGTTTTGCGATTTCGCTGCTGATTATAATAAAAAAATATGAGATTCGTTACTAAGAACATTAATATAAATGATTGTTCTTATTAGAGTTTTTTCTCAACACATGTGTAATATCTTAAGGTTAAAATCTTAAGGCTTTCGTAAATAGAATAGGGTTAGAATTAGTTTAACTTATTCCATCGAGTATATAACCAGAAATAGAGGCGAAATGTCATTTAATTTAATTTGTTTGAAAACTATTCTGCCATATCATTACTGTGGCAACTGCGCTCCGATTGGCTAGCCCGAGTTCGAAACAATTGACTGGTGTCGTCAATGGGTGTCGTCAACTGTTTCACTTCAAATCGACCAGTTAACTTGAGCTTTGCTATAATGGACGAAAATTGCAAAATTACATATTTAATTACCGATGAAATTTGATTGCGTTTGTTGTGTAATTAGATGTTTTTTGTTTATCCCACACCACCGAATAAAACAGCACGGCATTGTTAGAGTTATTATCTGTATTACAATAAGTACATAATTTTTGTTTTTTATCAGGAATGTATGGCCCTTATTTCGTCTCTATTTCTGGTTATATACTCGATGACTTAAGGCCCATTTAGATGGAGAGAGTTTATCGTCTCGAAGATACGACTATCAAAAGAATATAAAAAAACTTTCCTCGTCTAAACATTCGCGATTATCGACTGTCCACGTGAGCGATAATCGCCTCACCTTTGAATATTGAACGTCTCCGTGTAAGCAGAACTTGAAAGCAAAAATCATATCTCGAGTTTCTGGGCCAGCCGTTTCTACCACGAGTGCAGTGCGCGAGGGTGTTTTGATTATCACTGCTTTTCTAAGACAACATTAATGAAACGAGAACGAAAAAAAATGTTGGATTAAGAAATGTTATAAAATTTGAAAAAAAAAAAAAATGTATATTTCTATACAGCGCAATAAACTTAATACTATCAGCAGTTCCAAATTCGAATGATTTTTGCGTCATTTTGATATGTCCATAGTCAATACCGCAGTAATTACTTAACTCGAATTGCAATTCTCGCACTCAGAACGGTTCGAATCGATTTGTACGATAATCGTATGAACTTGAAAAATGTCATACGAGATCGTGTTTAGACAAGTCGAAAACTCGTAAGCAAGAATCTCCTTACTACATATTTCTCTGTGTAAACAGTCGAGGAGGCGATTAAGTTGCTTGCGAATCTCGTATGACACAATCGTAGGCGAGATTTTAGTTCTTGCCTGAATCATGGACCAATAACCCAAGAGGACTGCTAATCTCCATATTAAAAATCGTAGCTCTGAAAAAGGTCAAAATGCCGTCTTATTCCTAGATGGCGCTGATCGATAGCCTGGAATTAGTTTATATTTACGTAAATGGCCGTGGATATCGATTAACTCCTCTTTTATAGGAAATATAGTAGATATTCTATTTTTCTTGTAATGTTTTTCAAATATTTAGTAATAAACTAAAATTATTCTCTGAACTTCGATATTTATGCGTATCAATAGATGGCATTGTTCGTTGTTAACTAATTAATAACGTAACGCTTGCGAATATAGTTAGATGGCGCAAATCCTAAACAAAATAAAAGAATACTTGGAAGTATCTATAAAAATCTGAGCAATATAGTATAACCTAAAGGAAGTCTAAATTGTCATCCGTTTGCGGTGGCGCACAGTGGGCCCAAATTGATAATTCTTGGACATAGGAATAACTTGTGGAGTATCGAGCTAATTTTTTTATGTGATAGACAATAACACTCCTAACAACTTTTATTCTTGTATGATTTCTTGAAAAGTTGATAGTTTCAGAGAAAAAAAATATAATTTTTTTTGTGGAGAAATATACATTTTGTTCTTTACCTCAAAATATACGAAAATGTAGTGTGCGTGGGTTACTTACAGTATAGTTCCAATCATTTTCTATGTAGAAAAAAATAATCCGTCTGCATGTACTTGCGGCTTTGTAAGTAGAGGTGCGGCAAAATTGCTAACTCTTTTATGTACTTTTTTAACAAAATACATGAGCTTCGACTAAAGAAAATTTAATTTTAGTGCTAAATTACACAGAGCGTTATAACAATAACACGAAAGTTAAGTAGAAACTAGTATATTGTGTTTTATTTTTTAATAAATAACAAATCTAACATTTTGACATCTTTTTACTCGTAAAGCCGCAAGTACCTGCTGATGGATTGTTTTTTTCTTGATAGAGAATTATTGGACTTATACTGTAAATAAAGCACACATTACATTTTTCTACAATTTGAGATAAAAAAATAAAATGTTTATTTCTCCAAACAAAAAAAAACTGAAATTTTTTTTCTGAAACAATCAGCTTTCCAAGAAATTACATAACAATAAAAGTTATCAGGAATGTTATTATGTATCATGTGAAAAAAATCAGCTCTGTATTCCTAAAATTGTATCATGATTAAATAATTATTTAGCCTAAAATTTATACTTTTTATTAATTATTTTTAATTACCTTCAGATTAATTTATACTGGGTTGTTGGACTTTATGCACTGTTTGTAATGGATGACATATTACACACAGATTACACGAAGCTCATGTATTTTGTTAAAAAAGTACATAAAAGAGTTTTTATGTACAATTTTGCCGCACCTTTATTTACAAAGCCGCAAGTACATGCAGACG
>NW_020656001.1:526321-558216 GCF_003589595.1 Hyposmocoma kahamanoa
AAGCCGCAAGTACATGCAGACGGATTATTTTTTTCTACATAGAAAATTATGGGAACTATACTGTAAGTAACCCACGCACATTAGATTTTCGTATATTTTGAGATAAAAAATAAAATGTATATTTGTCCATACACAAATTTTTTTTTCTCTGAATCTATCAACTTTTCAAGAAATCATACAAGAATAAAAGTTGTTAGGAATGTTATTATATATCACATAAAAAAAATTTGCTCGATACTCCACAAGTTATTCCTATGTCCAAGAATTATCAATTTGGGCCCACTGCGTGGCGTTCCGATATGACCCTTTGGGACCAATGCAATATCTGCGATATCATACTTCTTGGAATTAAAAATAAAATTAAAAAATATTATTTCGCACGTTCGGTGTTCTCAGCCTAAAATCACCGTAGCCATTGTTTTTTCTCGCTTCTTACACCCAGTAACATTGAAATATGAATAATTTTAAGCTAAACTATCAATATGTCTAAATGGCATTAGAATAGACAAAGTAGTGTTCTAGTTATTATTTAGAGGATGGAAACGTTGTGAGTTGCGATTGTTTTTTTTTACAATGTATTTGTATACGACTCCAGGTGCATATCCATTTTGAGGTAAAATATAGCGCCATCTAGTTGACGTGTTTGTTATCACTAGAAGCAGATTTGATAGAATCAATGTGTCGATGTAAAATAACGTTACAAAATAGCTATTTGGTAATCGTCGCGACATCTAGTGTACCAATAGGTACTAAATACCCGGCTACGCTATCTTGTATGACGATTAGCAGTCCTCTTGAGTTATTGGTCCATGCCTGAATGTAAACATTATGATACGATAATCTTATGGCGATTATTGCTTACGATAATTGCGTACGATTTTTCGTTACGAAGCGTGCGATAAACTCTCTCCGTCTAAATAAATAACGCACACACTCAACATAGCCCCGCACTAGGGAAACTTTGTGTCACGGGTGCCATGGTCACACACATAGACAACCACAAATTACACCCAAACTCACGAGAGAAATAATACAACTATTTCTCCCGGCCCGGGAACCGAACCTGGGACCTCTGCGTGGCAGTACGGCATGGTAACCGTTCGGCCACGGAAGCAGTTAATGGGCCTTTATTCAGATTTTTGTCATTTACTGCGCTCTTACAGCGTTCATAATGAACTTAATTTAGTTACCTACCACCTTGCATATATATTGTATAACATTATCATTATGCAAGAATGTACTGAGAATTGAGTGATGATATTTCATACATAGGCCTAGAAAATTATAATCTATACGGGTATATATTAAGTATATATAAAATAGCAGAGCAACCGAATACATGAAAGGATCAGTGATGTATAGCTGGTCAACGGATAAGCAAAATGGCAATCTTAAGAGCCTTATCACACTGGCGATTTACGAAGGATTTGAAAGCGACGCGACAGCGCGGCGTGCCCGCCGCGAGCTTGCAGGGGCAATGCTGTGCTCGCTTGGCGATTTGAAAGCGATGCAAATTCGCAGCGAGCACGCTCTGAGAGTCGTATTCTAGAACTCTACTCAATGCTCAAGTCAGGATTGCACTGGAAACATAAGCACTGGAAATACGACCCTAATGGAAGGGACTTGAGTATGATTTCGAGTGCTTTAAACCATACTCAAATCCTGGCTTGAGTACTTGGTACTTGGTGCAACGGGCTGGTGTCCGCAACTCGACGTCAAGGCGCCTATTTTGCGTGTTGTGCTTTGTGCTTGAGTATTGAGTAGAGTTCTGGAATATGACACTCAAATCGCCAAGCGGCCGCGGCGTTTTCGCTGCGTGCTGTCGCCGACAAATCGCTCGCAAGTCGCCAGTGTGATAAGGCTCTTAGCGTCGGTCAGGGTTACCAATTTCAAAATAAAATTTAAAATAAGAAAGAGCAGATTTGCAAATCGTAGCACTGTCCAATAATTTCATTATCACAATTTCTTTCTCACAGCTATTGGATATTGCATTCTTGCTTGTACGCATGACGCAATCGCAACAGCAAATTAGCAGTATAACAACAGGATTTTAAACAGTTGTTCAATAATTAGTCATAAATTGCAATAAGAATAATGCATTACATTATCTGCTATTGTTTTAATTACTACTTCTACTAGAGTGTGCATAAATACGTAATTACTTATTTAAGTATAAATTAAAAACACGGATCGATGCTGCGGTTGTGCAGTTGAATCGTTCCATTTCGAATTTGGCTAAAGTAGTAGTCATAGAAATTTGTATTCGGGTACATTCAGTAATCCGAAGATTGCCGACAGATATCAAAACAAATAGTTGTATTGCATGTTTATGAACTCTTCAAAGCCTTGACGTCCCCAAAGCCGCAATGGGCCCACTTGGTGAACTATTGACGATTTCAGTGGCACAATGGTTTACGATGGCATTGTGGGTTCGATTTCCAGTAGAACCCATTTTGGAAAAGCACTTTTCTATTTTGATTCTAGTCTGGCCGTTCTGGGAAATACTCCAGAGTGAATTTTGTTGTCGTTGATACTCTTAGTACAGGGAATTCCCAAATTGATTTTAGCATAAAAATTAATGACTATATTCGCTGCGCAGCAATTTATAAGTTAACATAATCGTATGCAAATAACAGTCGCAACAGCTGCATTACTACGCTTACAAGTCATTATTACTTACAGGTCATATTTATCAAATACAAACAAAGAAACAATAGGTCAGCTCGAGATTGCGCTTCTTATAAAGTTTATAGCACGTTCTTGTTCCGATATGAGCATAATTTGGATTGCTTGCGAACATAAAAATTGTCATTCGCCTTACTTTCTCAAACTCGTATCTTAAAGCACAAAAGTTACTGAAATGCAAAAAATGGATTGTAGATACAAATTTTTGCAGGCTGATTTCACCTCACATTTCCTTTTCACACACTGGCTTTTACCTATTTTTAAAGTAATGCACCCAAATTAACTTCCTTGATAAGTAATTCAAAATAAATAGAAAGTTTTGCCATTTCCTAAATAATCACTCTTTATAAGATACGAGTTTGAGAAAGCAAGGTATCAATATGCCTTTAAAATATAATAAGTAAGCCTGCATTAGCAAGTTCTTGGAGCAATCATCCACTGAACGTACTATTACTTCTGTTTTATCTAAGTAAGGGTTATTGACTGTATTGACAATTATTTTGTAGCAGTCCAGTGTCATATGAATAATTTACGATCAGCGCTTCATTTTATGTTATGGCTTCGACGTCGCAAAGTCGTTAGTTACGCCAACTGTCGCTCAGACACGCAACGCAGTTTGTTCAATAAATATGGCACTCCACGTCTATCAATTTCATTGTCAATGGTGTTTCTTAAGAAAACTAGTATACACTATATCATTTGGAAACTATAACTTATTCTCATTGCATATTGGATCGGTTGATTCTTTGATAAAAAATTGCTAAATAACTAAAAAAAACAGAGTAGCAGAGTTGCTGTATAAAAACTAACTATAACAGTTAAATCACTCATATCTTCGGCTATAGTTTAGCAGTTACGTCAGAAAACTTACCGCTTTAGCCATGTTGAAGATAGCCAATATATGATTCTCGTTCGAGAGAAACGCGTTTGTGTCAACAGTGATGTAGTTGTGTAATACAGGCATCATGTCCGTAAAGTATTCGAAGCCTTCCTTCTCGAACACTTGATATAATAGTTCTAGAACCTTCCACATATCTTCCGATATTGAGTTCTGCGTCAGATTGCACAGCAGCGACATCGCCTCTTCATAGTATTCTGAGAAAGAAAAATTAGGCTTACAGAGCTGTCTACAAATTGAATGAAATGGAATTACATAAATAAAAACACTCACCCATAATGTTGTGCTGCAATATATGTCCGACAACTCGCAAGACAGTCTTTTCGAGTTGCGCTATAATTTCAGGATTGTCTTCCATCACGTTCAAAACCGTCTCCATCGTATTGAGTATACCCATGGCCGTGATCGCCTTCTCATCTGTGCCGGAGTCAGTTTCTAGAACTTTACTGAACGTCGTTGCAAGATGATCAGTAATTTCATATGCCATCGGCATCAAATGCTCAGTGTACAGTGGCACAATTTTCTGAAGTACACTGGCTATGTTGTCGTTTTCAGTTTCACGAATGACTTTGAGTAATTCAGTAGTTACTGCTTTTACTTGCGGTTCTAGAATTTTATGCACTTTTTCCTGTGCTACTAACAGCATCTGTATGGCAATAGCAGCTTCTACTTTCACCGGTAGTTCGTTGTCATTTAGGAGGGCATTGACCACATGCCTTACAGCCTCCACCAGATGCACTTCGTTTTTAAAGCGTACGTTGGCGAAGCAGTGTAGTACCCAGCAAGCTCTGGCCCGCATGTAGCGGTAAGGGCTGCTGAATTCCGGGAAGACATGTTGACTCAGAAGAGAATCAATCTCCTCCTTGTATAACTTTTTCTTGAGAAGTAGGCCAGTGAGCGTTCCCACCATGTGGAGTGCTCCGTCTCTTTGCTTCGGACCAAATTCTCCATTTCTACTAGTTAACACTTGCATGCAGAGGTGCATCGTGCGCTCCAACATGTCTTTTCTCTTCTTACAGCACGACACGAGTAGCGTCTGTGCGGCGGTTACGGGTGATACAAAGTCTTCAAATATGTCTACAAAGAAATGTAATTTTTTTTTGTTACAAAGTTTGCAAATGTTAATATTAAAAACATAATGTATGCAACTGAATACAACCTGCCAATGCACATTGATCTCAGGCGAATAATACAAGGAACTAGGGCGTCGAGTACTTACAAATTGCATCTATGTGCCTCGAAGATCCTCTTAGACAACTACGCAGCATTTATAAAACGCAAAAGGAGCCTAATACGTTAAATAAATTTATATATATATTTTTAAATAATCTTGTATTCGTGTATGCCTTGACAGTCGTTTTTTGTAAGTAATTCTCAAAAAAGAAGACCAGTGATGGAAAGACTTACCATACTTTAATCGAATGTACTCGTGGGGATCTGTGTTCCAGAGTTCCTCATCAGAGTCGGAGTACGACATAAGCGGGAAAAGCACATCTTGAATAATTGCAAACATATGCGGCTTCAACAGCTTCCATGAATGCGCGTGCGTCACACTGGATACAAAAAATAAAATTCTAATGTTTTGACAGTATTTGCGATAAATATTTAAATTAATCAAACCAGTAGTTGAAACGCGAAAGCGTACTTTAGTCTTGCCAACGATAACTGAGCCAGTGCAGCATGGGTGTGCACAATTCATGCTCTTGACTGTAGGAATAAACTAACGTGCTCATTTTTGAGAACAAAACGAATCCTTCTAAATTTGTAGCTCTTTTAATGCAATATGCGTGTTATTTTTAGATTTAGATGTCTATTTAAAATAAGATAACCATTAAAACATTACAGAAGTAAAAAATATATTAAAGTTTCTTTAGGCATTTTTTTTTTTCAACATTTATGTGTAATTTACACAATGCTTTTAGTTTTATGAATAACGTTACAAAAATAAAACTTATTAATTTAAACTTAACAAAAGCCTCAGCTGTAGGAACTTGTTTAAGTAGCAAATCGTGTTTCAGGATTCCTACATCATGTGTGGTCCTCTACGCACTTGGGCGGTTTGTCATACTATAGTAATTTATACTCGCTGCAGTCTTGGTCATAAATCGTCGAAGCGGGACAACGGTATTGGTATTGGCTCTCCCTCTCTCTCTCTCTCATTTCAAATTAACACATTTTTTTAATGTAAGATTCTTAACATTTTTCGAATAATTTGACTGTGTTTTAAAGTTTTCATTTTAATTAACTTGGCATTCGCGCAGCAAACGACTCGAAACATAATCGATGTTTATTGAGCAGATACACCTAAAACGTTTTTTGGTTCGTCTTATTCGCCGCAATGGAAATTTTAACGTGGCAAATGCAACTCGTGGACAACGAGAGTTAAAGAAAACAATGACGAGTTGTATGCTATTGTTGAAATCAATCCATCGCGAAATACGGAAAAATTTAGCGGTATTCTTTGACATAACTATACCCTATACCGTGGATGCCGTGGATGTGGGTTATGACGACATTTTTTATTATGACAAATTTGACATCGTCGTAATTCACTACGTGGATGTGTGCACAATGTGGATACGTGAAAAAAACATTTCTTTTTTCAAAATAAACATAGATAATTGTGGATTTTGTGATTAATGAAATATCTTTAATTGAAGTAAAATATTTTACATAATTTTATTACCAAAGAGATGAAAGATAGAGGCATAGAAATATTACAACATTTATTAATACTTAAAGTTTTTAAAGATGTTTAGGTATGTCCTTTATGCGAATAAATCTGGGCTATTTTGAAAGAAAAAGTGTAAAATAAATTTTTGTTTGGTAAACAAAACAGCCCGTTACCTGCTCTACACGCTGCCAAATTTTCGATGTTTTATTTGGCTAATTAGCACTACTACACGCCCCACGTTCAGTAACGGGCCTGGGGTTCGATTCAGTACCTTACGATAACTCAGTTGTCGACCGATTCGATTTATTCGATGAATATTCTGCTTTGATTGATTCGAATGTCGGATGGGGAAGCAGATAATTAAAAATATGCCGACGATCGGCGTTTGCAGATACAGAATATATACCCACAATACCGACTTATTCGCTCTAACGGTAAAATATAAATAATACTACAACGGGCAAACCGCGTTTAACTTTGCAGTCTGTAAATTAATCGATACAGAGATTGGAGTTTTAAGGTCCTTTTTCACCGGCGAGGCGAGATAAGGATATGAATTTGTATGCGGAAATGGTCTGGATGGACGAGGATTGGCGAGGCGAGAGTACACAAATATTTGTTAATGTAATATTGAACCTTATTGCTGCTTAAATAGAATAATATACTCTGCCATGAAAAAAATATTTCTCGCGCTAATTGCGAGTGCCCGCACGACCTCGCGATTACTATAGTCGTCACTAATTAAGAGACCAAATTTGACAGCTAAAGAAGCCGATAGTATGTAACTTGGAATCAACGAAACAATAAACACAATTACGTGAGGCGCACTATAAATTTCCGGAATGAATAAGAAAAAAATACTATAGATGGTCAAAAATATACTATTCTTTCTTAAAATATTCTCCGCTAGCGTTAATGCAGTTTTCATACGAATGAATCAATTTTGAAAACATTTATACCACTCCTCCGTGACAATCTCGGAAACATATTTTTCATACTCTTCGACAGCCTCTTCAGGTGATGAAAATCATTAACCGCGTAACTGGTTCTTAATTTTTGGAAATGAATAAGGCACAAGGTGACAGTTCGTGACCGTACGCGGGATGGTGCATAAGGTCAACGTTGTTCACCTTCGAAAATTCGTTTGTCTGTCTGGCCGTGTGAGAACTGGCATTGTCGTGGTGCAAGTTGATACAGCGTTTACGGTTATTTTTACGGAGGTTGTCAATAACTTCCGACAAAGAAATGGTCGTGTAGCAGTCTCTCTTCACGGTACAAAGATTTTTCAAAGCAACAGCAGCCACGTGTCCAGTTTTATTAAAAAAAGAAGCAATCATCCGCTTAGAGGCACTTTGTACGCGCGCCACTTTGGTTGGTTTCGGCTATCTCGAAAGACCCGTACGCGCGATTGCTGCTTTGTTTTGGGATCGTAACTATAAATCCATGTTTCGTCGCCTGTTACTATGTCCCACACCAAATTTGACGCCTCTACGTTGAATCTGATAAGCATGGCATTGCACCAAGTGACGCGATCCGTTTTTTGAGCTTCAGTCAAATTGTGTAGGATCTACCGAGAGCACAGCTTTTTCACACCCAAATGTTTGTATAGTATTGATTGTATTGAGTCATGCCTATGCCTAAAGATGAATCTCATGGCATGTCACATGCCCGTCTGTTTTGATCATACAGAGCATAGCATCGATGTTTTTGTTGTTCACAGCAGTGGACGGGCGACCATCACGAAATTCGTCACTGAGATTCACACGACCGCGTTTGAATTCTGCAAACCTGGGAAGCTCCGCTGAGCTGTTGAATTACACTTAAAGTCGTAGAAAATCGTACTACGAAAATTTTCACAGGTTAAATCCATAGTGATGTAGACAACCAATTTCTAAAATGACGCCACAACGTAAAAACAAGTGACAGTCCGATGAAACAAACTGTATTCTACAGCCAAAGAGTTCCATTTTCGAATGTTGTAATTACTTTTTAAATATTGTTTATATAAGTGGCCAGTTCCGGAAACTTATAGTACGCCCTGTGTGTTAGCATTATTGAATTTAAAAAATACATAAATTTTATTGAAACATTATATAATATGACAAATTATATTTGAAGTACTGTTTTCGCACGACTTCCAAAATAAAATGCAATTTTGAGTTACCCCGAAACGTCTCGAAAACAGTTACGTCCTCAAGCAATTTTTTTTAAATAATAGTGTTATGAGCAATGAATCGCCGAATTTCACCGAGTCACTTCGATTTCTCGGAAGAAATATAAAAAAATTATGAACATTATTTGAGATTGTTTGTTGTTGACACTGACAACTTCTAACTTATTGCCAGCCGAATAATTGAAACTTTATGAAATACTTGGTTTCTTGGTAATTTAATCTTTTTATGTAATTGTTTTATCGATGAACATACTTATTTACACTAAATTCTCGTAATAAACCATTTATGAATATTATAAAATCAAAATTAAAAGAATTGAATACAATTCATCGTAATGTAGGACAATTTTACAAAAATAAGAGGAAAAGATACAAATGAATTGCTTTTAACAGAATTGCACGATTTAGCCTTTTAGGCCCCCTGAACAACAATGAAGCGAAAAATAATCTGAACAATCACAAACTCTTCAAATTTTGAATCGATTTCTCGTGAAAATTGTAAAATGTGATTACCGATATGATTAGTCCACATCCCTATTCGCGTCACGATGATAAGTCAAATTTGGCCTCTTATTTGGTGACGACTATATTAATATCAATCGCGCGATTGTGGGGTACTTCTTCCGTTAATTATTTAATAATAATACTTTACGGGACATGTTACTTCAGCCGGGTATTTATCGCTAGACGAACTAAACAGCACGGAATCTTCACTATCCACAACCACAGCGCGAGTTTGTTGAATGGCAAATGTTGGAAAATATGCCGGCGAGATTTCAATTCTCGTCTCACCTCGCCGGTGGAAAACCATCTTTCGACTTTATCATTATTAGTGATGAAAAATTTACAAAGAAACAACCACGGATAATCAACCGATCTTCACTGCTATTTGTCACTAGTAACGCCAGAGCTCATTGCTTCCAAATAAACCATCTGCATTTACAAGAGTTGCAGTTTGCAGCTCTTTGCCACCTTGATTGGGGTATCGACTATAATAGTGTCGAATTAATGTGCTCCCGAAAAGACAGACTAATAGAAGTACGGCAAATCGAAACATGTATTTTTCTGTGCTGGTACTAATAACTCAAGAGGGAAAAACAGAACTTGTAGCTTCTCGTGTCGTGCATAGCGTAGGTTCTAGTATGATTATAAATATATCCATTTAAAAATCAGTCATCCTAAAGAATAATAAATACCATGCTATACCAATAATACTTTTTTAAAATAAAGTTTGGGTTTCACTATACTTTCACATAAGCTCTATGGCTGCACGTCCGTTGGTTAACCTGTCAGTGGTAATTTTATATGCCTAATGAAAGGCCGTCGCCTAATGCTGCTAAGTGCCGCCCAATTAACCAGCCGACCTCAATGTCAGAACCGATTTCACATAGTTCAACAAATCCACTGCTGGGAATAGACCCTTGGGTATATTTTTTATAATTTATTTTAACTTACTTTTACCGTTTGATTACGGTTAGTGACAGGCAACCTACTGAGGTATATTTTTCAAACGACAACATTCAAGTCTCAACTAAGCTTGCTTTAAATGTGTGCGCCGCGACTAGACCATACGAAAGAAAGTTTATTCGTCATTTTCATTGTTGCAACTAAATACTGTCGATTATTTTTGGTAAAATCTAATCAAACTTAAAAGTATTTAATTACAAAGACCGAACCAGTGCTTTCTACCAAACCGTGCCAGACGCCATGCCAACTAAGCTACGGAACGAACCAGCGAACCTTACGAATTTTTCTATGTGTTTGTTGCAGATTGTTTTTGGTTTTTAACGACTTTTTTGCCGTAGCGCCATCTTTGAGAAATCTATTTCTGCAGGTTTGCTAGAAGACGCTGGATCGAAGGATTTCTTCCAAATTGTATCTTTGTACTAATAATAATAACAAACTAGTGGAGTAATTTAAAAAAAAACCCTGACATTCAAATAAACTCAATTAAACGTATTTTACAACTATCAACAATTTCAATCTGCCACTTTCTGTCGGCGTTAACTCTGTCTCGCATGTCTCTTTAAACATTTGATGCGCTACTTATTAAAAAGAAAACGGAGTAAGAAAAACCCATTGCTTAATAGTAGGAGCAAGGTAAATAAATATGACGTACGTATGTGGTGAAAGACGATCAAGAGGGTTTCGTGTTATTACATAAATTTTTTTTGCCGCTCGTGCTACTCTGTCATCCTGGGCCGTAGTACAATTATTATTAATTGCTCACCACTGGTCAATGTAGCTGATAGTTTGCTGTAGCACCCTTGGAGACACGTAGACCTTATTTCTGTACTGATCCAATACCCTCAGTAGCACCTCCAAAATGCCCCCAGTGAATGTCGTCAAGTACCATTCAGCAAATTGTACGTACTCTTCTCTCGTATTCACGGGGCTCCCGTATCTATCAAAGTTAAATTTATCAAAATGAAGATTAAAATAAATAAATAAAAACAGACAGACATCGTACATTTTATGGCAACACTCTTAAAAAGTATGGTACAGTATATATATATAGTTACCTCTAATACTATTAAAAATTATTCATTCTTAAAACGACTTTTGAAAATGTCCACTTTATGAAAACAGAACAGCCATCGCGATTAGGCTTTGAATAATTCAGCTGCAATAACACTGAGTATTGTAATGTGTGCATCAATTTGCACTTTTACCACAATATAAATGACAGAATTTGATATGCGGTTAAAATTACGCAAACTTATTTGTATTCGGCGATTATTCATTGCAGAGTATGCCTAATTTGCTATTATTCACAAATTTATTGGGGCTTATTCTTATTTTAACATAGGATTGGTGTAGTGTTCTGAAATAGTAGCTATTTATTTGTGGTGACCTTGCCATAACAGTTTAGTCAAATCAAAATTTGTGATCATGGTTGACCTTCTCGTTTACGCTGTATACCATCACGATTTAAGGTTATTAATGACAGGATGATTATTTGATATCAGCTGGTAACGCACAGCGACTTATGTCCACAATGCACCTAAACGGTGCGTTTGAATAACCAATGCAATTGCGTTAACGTTTAATAAAATATAGGCAAATTTATTTATTTATCACCTTTTTTTGAGTAACAAATTAACTAAACTTCTAAATGTATAAGAGTAAATATAATTTACCACCAAAAGAAAAGTTAGCAATAGAAGTGGCATCAACAACCCTCAATTGCCAGGTCACCACTGCAATATTTTATAGATCAGGCATGAAGGCTCGCGTTTGTTTATTAATATGTCACTGTTACAGAACAAAAGCCTATTAACTATTCAACCATATATCTATCTCTACATAGCTAGATATTATAAAAAAATTCGTCCCTTAAATAAGAATAGTTAAAAATTTCTATAATTTATTTGATTTCTAGATTTGGTCATTTCCAGAAGTGGACATTTACAATAGTGGTCACTAGTCGTCAACAAAATGCTTAAGAATTTCAATTTCCAGCACATACCATTATTTATTTATTGGCCCTTTGAGCTTTTTTTGAGTTTAGTAGTAGATATATTATGTAGATGAATAGATATTTTTTCTTCGAATATTTTTGTCATCTTACAACAAGATCTTTGCTAAATAACTTTGACTAGAGCAGTAGGAGGATCGCAGGATACAATTTAAAGGAGTAGGCGTGTGAGGTAAGTGAAAAACTCACAATTTTGAAGAATGCTGAGGGACGGAATTGGAAGGAGTTAATGATCCACACATAGTTTCTGAACAGCTGGAGGAAAAAAAGAGAGTGTTAATCTATTACAATGGGAAAAGGCTACTACGAAACCTTAAAACCTAGCACGCCCTATGGAGTGAAATGTCACCATGATATATCTTCGAATTGCAATTTTCTCTGCGTCAAACGTCACGCGTGCACTCGGCCAGGCTCTAAGGAGTATATTTTTTAAATTTATATAATCAAGTGAGTTTCTTACCGCTCAAAAACCCTGTACAAAGTATGCACTGCCCACTTCTTGCATTTCCACCAAGGCAGCTCCAAACGCTCATCTTCATCTACTTGCAGCGTGTGCTCTGGCACTGGCTGCTCCATCACTATCCGTAGCACCTCCATCCACTTTGTGAACACCTCTTTCGTAATCAAATCCAGTGGCAAAATGTACTACAAAAGATGATGATATCATTGCCTTTTTATTCAGTACTAAAACATATATAATTACATTTGAAATACTTACCTTCACTAGGCCAAAGAAGCATTTGAGTATTTGTTTCTGTATCAAAACGGACTCCACTGAAAGGTCTGTTTGGAGATTCACAATAAGGTTGTACATCATGGGTAAAAGCAGGTTCATAGCCTCTATAAGGGGTACGCGCTTTTCAGCCTGCTGGTACTCATAGTTTTTGATCAACTGATACAAACAAAGGAGTGCACCCATCCAGCTGTTCGCGTCTGGGTTTTGCAGGTAAATGTGGATTTTGTCGACAATCTGCGTCCAGCGCGTAGGGAAGTCATGTTTGATGATTGTTTTCAAGCAGACGCAGAGCTGAACTCTAATGATATCAGGAGCTTGAACTATAGCATCCACTATTATGTCTCTGACCATGGCCCGGTCCTGCTCGTGTATGCTGAAGGGGAGGGGCTCGCCTTCCTCGGCGTCCTTCTCCTGCCATCCAGAGGTAATTAGGTTCTTTAGGTAAATGGCTCCAGCTTGGCGTAGTGGTATGCGAACCTCATTCAGCATTACAACTTGTAACAGTGACGGAGCAAAACCAATTATTTTATGTATCTGAAACAGAACAATATAATGTTTGGAATGGAAAAAATATGATAACCGTGTCCGTTCAAATGTTAACAATAAATGGATTTAATTACAGAATTGTGAACTACACACCACACACACAAGTAACAATTTTTCAAAAATTCATGATATCTACTAACAAAAATAAAATAAAAAAATAAGGAACAAGTTTCACAAATAGATACATCTCTAATTACTCATTTATTGGATGACTAAAAAGAACTGTAACATAGTCATAATACAAAACATCATACAGCTTCAAATAACACAAAAAGAATGACAAAGGTTAGTTACTTTTGACCACATGTCAATTGCTTTTTTCTCTTTTTTTTATAATATCAAGTGGCGGGACGAACAAGTCGTGCGCCTGGTGATAAGCTACAGGCCTGACCATAATAATTGCAGTGCCACTTCAGAGCTTGAAATCGCAAAGATCTGAGGGGCACTGCCACTGCGCCCGTCACCCTGAGCCATAAGTTGACAAGTCCCATGTACCTGTAATTTCACCAGCAACCTTTACCCTTCTAAACCGGAACGCAGTAATGGTCACATTACTGCTTGGCGGCAAAAATAGGTAAGGTGGCAGTACTTCCCTAGACGAACTCTTTCACAAGATGCTCTACTGCTGCTGATCGCAGTGAAGAAGTCTGTACAGACCTTAATAATATTAAGCTGTTGTTATTATTATTAGGGTGGCTTCATTCAATATTCGACTTCATAGTTATTACCAGAAATATCTGAGTGACAACTTAGATCCCAATTTTTCATAAAAATAAACCTAAACTCAGTTAAAGCACTTTCACTAATTTTTTTATTGCACAATAAACACAGTTAAATTTCATAAAGCAAGACTTCATGACAATGGAGCTTTTCGAGGAATATATAAAATAATTTCATTCCCAATAAAAAATAAACTATTAACGATGCAGACAAAACGGATGAGGTGCGAGATACTCTAGGAAACTATAATTTTGCTTAACAATTGTGTCATTATGAGCTCTATACCCCACGTACGGTGGGGTAGGGCTCGGCCTGTGGCGTGTGGTTAGGTTTTAATTACGGGGTGTGCTTATGCTCTTTGGTCGCACAGGGTTAGTACTATGGGCGCCTGATGAGGGGGTACCGGGTGCGATTCCCGGTTTGGTCCAATTTAGAAACAAAGATGTTAAATCTGTTCTTTTCTGAGTATTGCCCTCAGAGTTATCGTTATTTTGGTATTCATGGGTATCATTTAGTATTCATATTCATGAAACCTACCAAAGTGGCGCGCATGGAAAGTGCCTCTAAGCGGATTATTGCTTCTTTTTTAACAAAACTGGACACTTTAGCACAACTACCGTGAACAGTGATTGGTACCCGACCATTTCTTTGCCGGAAGTTATTGACAAACTCCGTAAAAATAACTGTAAACGCCGTATCATCTTGCACCACGACAATGCCAGTTCTCACACGGCCAGACAGACAAATGAATTTTTGAAGGTGAACAACGTTGACCTTATACGCCATCCCCCGTACAGTCCCGAACTGGCACCTTGTGACTTTTATTCATTTCCAAAAATTAAGAACCATTCACGCGGTCAACGATTTTCATCACCTGAAGATGCTGTCGAAGGGTATGAAAAATATGTTGCGGAGATTGTCACGGAGGAATAGCATAAATGTTTTCAAAATTGGTTCATTCGTATGAAAAGGTGAGATTTTGAGAAAAAATAAATTCATTTCTGACCATTTATAGTATTTTTTACTTATTCATTCCGGAAACTTATAGTGCGCCCCACGTTTTATCAATATTATTCACTACACTATCACTAATGCTCTGTCACTCACTTCATAAATTTATTGACATATTTACGTATTGTAGTAAATATACAAGTAGTCGTTTGTCACTGAATATACTTCTCAGACTCTTTTGAAAATGACTACTTTCAAGTGTTTGAAACAAGAACTAATACTATTGGATTTGCTGTATAGAGATGATTTTGCATATTTATTACAACCTTTGGTTTAAAAAAATGTGTGAATGACAAAAATAAATTAATGAAACAAGAGAGGAAAGGTCATCGATTATTTAGATGGGGACATAACATTTAAAAGAAGAAGAAGAGAGGATAAATATGATGCAAAGACGTTTTCGAGAAGAGCTTGGATTAATCATTAATAAACCACTTAAAACATCAAAAATCGAAAGGATGATGAGGAGATGTTACGCCTATTGAAAGTAGACCAATTCATCAGATTTCTGAAAAATATATTATGTAATAATAATAATAGGCCATGATAGAAGAGGCAAGAGTCTAAAACAGATATCCTAAATAACAACAAGTATAATTTCGATTTTTCTTGTCTGGTATTTTTATTTTTCTTTTTTATTAATATAAAATTAAATTAATTTTTAAGTAAACAATTTAAAATAATTTTAAAGTAAAATTTATAATCACTTTTAATTTACTAGGTATATGAATTACCGTAATTAAGCATTTCTACTTTTTGATAATAAATATTGAATAGTATTTACCAGAGAGAGATTTAAGATGTTGCACATTTTTTTTCTCTCAACTGCAGGTGGTTAAACAAAAATTGATATGCATAAAAACACTGGCATTATTTCCAATATTTATTTAAAAAATGAAAAGGTATATCTCTAAAAACAAAAAGTTACAGATTTTTTATTTATAAGTGACCTAAATTTTCCATAGTGCATTAGGCCATCTAATGCGGATTGGGGACTTTACACATTTTGTGAGAGTGGTGAACCTTCTTCAATGTACAGGTTTCATCACGATGTTTTTTCTTCACCGAAAAGCTCATGGTAGATTTCATATTAAATTTTGCACATAAATTCCAAGAAACTCAGAGGTGCTATGCGGATTAGAAACCACGACCTCTGCTTGGGAGGCGGTATGTCAAACCATTATGCTACCATGGCTTTTTTGAAAATTCTATATTGTGAGGAATTTCTCACCGTTTTGATGTTTTTATTTCTACATGTAACTGCTATTAAAATGTCACCATTGCATTTGATATGCAATACTAGATTAGGGACTTATATGCTTTTTCTTACTATCCTTTTCGTACTGGTTCCAATAGTATTTGGAATTTCTCCAAAAACAAAAACTTGTACCTGAATTTGATCTGTAGATGACAAATCAATGTTCCATTTTCCGGCCACTATCTTAGAAAATTTTGACCTGCACAATTGTATTAACTTCGAATATTTATAACAGGCGCATAATTGTGTAGGAACACAATTTTATTTAGATGAGCTTTTATATACATTTAAGCAAAATACAAAACCAATAATTTTGTTACAAGTATTGTTTATTTGGTGTATACAACATCAAGACCAACAATTATAGACATTTCTTACAAGCAAAGTCTACAAATCGACACATCCGAAGAACAGAGTCCGATGTGATTATATACCGAAAAAAGAATAAGTACGTTAAGAGAATAATTTCGTTATTCAAACTAAGGCCTACTGTAAGGTGTTTAGAGAATTTATATATCTTATTTCGTTTCGAAATATCGAACAACACTCAATCTAACATCCGCAGCGAAGAAGAACGACCGAAATGTACTATGTCCTGAGAACACGTAGTCTTGCACATAGATCTTTGTTCTACGGATGAGTCGAAATACTCTTAAAATGTACCTATTCAAATAGTACTTTTTATCACAATAATTCTCACCAGGTCGTCACGTGTAAAATACTTATCAAAATATTGAGTGGATGTTCTTGCCCAATTTACACCAGGAAAATAATCGCCATGCATCTATTTGCTATTGTTCTGTTTCTTCCATCGGAGTGTATTTAGAGGTATCTATGTCATCTTTACACTCGTCTTCCAATTCTGAGTACCCCCAGCATCATGACTACAAGGAGTTTTCATTTCAGATATCGAAATTGTCTTCACCAGTGGCCTCTTTATCGGACCCACACAGTTATCATCAATTTCTTTGTCAAATAATTTACATATCACACTGAAATATCCTGAAAAAAAAAAACAGATAAAAGTATGAAAAAAGTAAGCTCAAAGTCTTGAAAAAAAATCGTAATTTTATGCAAGCTACATATTCTTTAGAAAGATGTTTTAGACTTAGTCACATTAAATCATGAATGTATTCATACGGTCGGTATAAAAAAAAACAGTATTCCAAACAAAAAACGATAAAGCAAATACTTACAATCCAAAAATGTGGGTGGTCTGCGAAAATCCGTCCGAACTGACATATCGGTGCTCAAGTCGATGCACGAAACGAATCTTATATGCAAGGTAAAAGTTCGTTTAACGCGCAATCGTTTGAGGAGGCCCCGTTCAGATAGATAGTTTGAATTGAAAAACTATTCGTAAATCAATCAAATGTGTATAGTTGGGTCCGAAAGGACTAGAACACCAAAATTCATTTGAATATTTGATACATATCATTTGTATATTTTGTTTGATAACACGTACTCTCTGTAGAAATTTTATAATACCTTGTATTTCTTGCTAAGTGAAATTGTATTCTTTTGGTAATAATTATTTTAAACCATTAATCGTATGAATTGTATTGGACTAAGGTAACTAGCAAACGTGGTAAGACATTCTCCAGTGCCATCCTCCTACTATTGGTAAATTTGACCCAACAGAGGTTATAAATAGAATATGGAGCAACGTTCAGTATTATAGTTTAGTAAAAACAAATAATTCAGCACCTTATGCGAAAACAATGCTGTGCGAAACCATACCAGCGCGGCATGTTAATACACTGAAAGATTATGGAGCCCCACGCTCAATGCAATCTCGATTAACCAAAATGACTTTGCTATTTGGTCGCATTGCCAAATTCTCGAGCATGTGGATGGACATGATGGAATCCCTCACCTGCGACAGTTGTTCCTCCGCCTGCTGCCTCTGCTCAGGATCGATTGTAGCGCCTAGAATTTCGGTCAGCTTTCGTGTGTCCATTTTTCCGATATTGACATTAAATTTATAAAATAAATACTTTTATATCGAGGGGCATAGGCCGCCGCCGGGCGTGGAAGTAAAAAAGATGGATTGTCTATGGCAACCTGGTCACGTGACTCATCTAAAATATCGTGACTTCAAAAAAGTCATGACATAAAAAAGTCTATGTTTAACATATTTCTTGATGGGATTCTACCCGGGTAAATACCCAAGATGGGAAAATACCCGGAAATATTCCCATTGATTCCACCCGATGGGTATTTATGTTTTTATTGTTAATATATATTTATTTGATACAGTTAGAATATTGACACTTACAGTTTTCGTGTTATAATGTAATACGAAATTACGTGTAATCCTGACTCACTTAGAAAAATAAAACACATACTTCCCGATATGGTGGAAAAAAAATATTTATACCGTTGTACGCGGATAGGCTCCAAGGCAAGGAATCAAATATGAGAACACATGAATGTGGAAAATGTAAACGAGTGATCAACGGTCTGCAAAAACTTTAATACATGGAGGGGTTATTGTGCACTTTTATGAGATGCACCTTGGTGAATTTCTGTAGACAATAAAAAATGTTCGAAATTCAAATAAACAAGATGGCCGCCATACAAATTTCGAAGACCTATCACTATAGTTGCTGGAAGGAATGTAATAGAGGCTAATAGTGGTCAACTGCTAGTGTAAAAAAAATTCAAGATGGAGAATCCAAAACGGCGGCCTTTAAGTCTTTAGGAGTCCTTAATCATAATTTGGGGTCAAAACTTTTTTTTCGCTATTTGGATATGTAAAGCTACAAGTTTAGAATCACTTAGAAGAATAGAACACATACTTCCCGATATGGTGGAAAAAAGATATTTATATCATTGTACGCGGATAGGCTCCAAGGAAAAGAATCAAATATGACAAGACCTGAATGTGGAAAACGGCCTGCAAAAACTATAATACATGGGGGGGATTTTTGTGCATTTTTATGAGATACACCCTGGTAAATTTCCGCGGGAAGTAAAAAATGTTCGAAATTCAAATAAACAAGATGGCCGCCATAAAAATTTCAAAGCCTTCTATCACAGAAACTATTAGAGATACGTAAAAGGTGCTCGAAGGAATGTCATAGGGGGTAACACTGGGCAACTGCCTGGGTTAAAAAAATATTCAAGATTGCGATTTCAAAATGGAGGCCGAAGAGAAACTTGCTTCGATCCGGCTGAAAATTGGCATGTCAGGGTCTTTAGGAGTTCTTAATCATAATTTGGGGTCAAAAATTTCTTTTCGCCATTTTTTAATATAATATGCCTGCCATAATATAGATAGCTGCCGAAAGAGATTTGCTCTGATTCGACTGAAAATTGGCATGTGAAGGCCACTAGAAATACGGATAATAATTTATGCTCAAAATTTTTTTTTCGCCGTTATAGAAGCGTTCGTAGGCGGCAGAAAAAATATTGCTCACATCCCTTTGAAAATTGGCGTATGGGGGTCTCTAGGAGTGCTTGATAATAACTTGTGATCAAAATTAGTTTTTCGCCTTTTTTCAATATGGCTGCCATAGAAGTGTTTTTTGGCAGCAGATGAAAATTTGCTCTAATTCGATTGAATGCATGTGGGAGTCTATGGGTGTTAAACTTTAACTACTTATCTTTTATTTGTTAAATTTATAAAATCTTTATTTTTTTTAAGCTTTGTTATGAAAAATGCACTATTATGCCTAAAATACAGGTACACATGTACTTAGTTTAGGCATCGCAATTGCACTATTAGGCACTAAGATTAAAATGTTTAATTTTACCATAATTATTTTATATAATTTAGATTTTTTTTGTTTTGTTTATTACTGTTTATTTTAATATTTTATCTTCAATTACATTGTTTTCATTATAATTGTATTAGATTAAGTAATATTGAAATAAATTTATCTTATCTTATCTTATCTAGTTAGGTATTTAGTTATTTTTGTTGGTTTTATAATTTATGTGCATTTTATTTTTATTTTTTCTTACAGTACGGCATGATTTATATTAAATAATAACAATTTATTTTCGTTATTTATAATATATTACATTATTATTTAATATAGGTACAATACGACGGAGTACGACGACGGAATAATAATTTGCAGTCAAACTTTACTTTTTACGACCGTAGGCCGAGATGCTGAGGAGATCGAAGCCCGAAGCGTCGAAAAGTATTTTGGGAAAAAATGCCAGACAGCTCCACCCAAATTTCTGGTCTCAAAGTCCCTACTTTAGGTGCAAATTTGTTGTACTATGAGTACCAGAGTAACGATAATACTGAGGGCAATGCCCAGAATACCCTGATCAGAACCAACTTAAATATATTTTTTTCATAAATTGGCTCAAATCAGGGATCGAATCTGGAACCTCTTTATCAAGCGCCCATAGTACTAATCATTGTGCCACCGAAGAGCATAAGCACACCCCGTGATATGAAACCGAACACGCACCGCAGTCCGAGCCCGACCCCACCATAGGTGGGGTATAGGGCTCGTTATATAGGTACCTAAACGAAAAATATAATCTCATGTGTTAGACAGTTGTATGAAAGGATTGTTAATTTTAACTGTTAAATTGTTTATAATTTCATCTCAAATGTGAGGTGCAAATTAATTACTTACTTAATTTAAATTACATTGATCCTGAAAATTAAATTGGAGTAAAAACGTAGATGTGGAATAATAAAATATGGAACAAACAACACCTTTACATTACATCTCTGTGAGAATTGGTGTGAATTTAAATAGCATTAAGTTTGAGGTGGGGACTGCGGAGCCTAAGAGACAGATCTCAGCTCACGTAGTATCCCGCCTCGATAAAGCTATTAATTGCACATTTAGCTTTCAAATACGAATGACAAACCGGCATTTTAAAATTTTATCACAATAGCGTATTATAATTTTGGAAGCACAGACTGGCACAGACAAATAATACTTTGACAGTTATTTGAATAACTGTCGCATCTACCATACAGCGGCCAGGATGTTCCCATTGAAACCAAGCAGGTTTAACACCCCCCCGCAATGTGAACATCCTGTTGACAATAACAAAGTGAACACACACTTAAATTATACATATAAAACACTGCACACCAATAAACATTGAATATAAAAATATCAACCTGTATATACACCTGCCTATGACTAACTTACACACCCTATATACATACAATAAAACCTTAACCTAAACTTAATAAGTGTGCACATTTGGTGTGCTTTAGTTTCGGCAACGGTTTTGTAAAAATGTCCGCAATCATGTCTTGTGTGGGTATGTATTTCAGGTGAAGATTATGTAATATAAGTGAGTCGCGGGTGAAGTGGTGTTTAATGTCAATATGTTTGGTGCGTGCATGATAAGTGTTATTGTGTGCTAATTTGATAGAACTTTGATTGTCAGTGTGTATGATGATGGGTTGTGGAGTGACGGCGAATACTTCGGTTATGAACGATTTGAGGTAAATAGCCTCCTTGCAAGCCTCCGCCAGAGCCATGTACTCGGCTTCTGTCGTGGAAAGCGCTACTGCACGCTGCTTGCGAGCTTCCCATGATATAGGGGTACCGTTCAATAAAAATACAAAACCGGTGTATGAACGTCGGTCCACAAAATTGTTTCCATAGTCGGCATCAACATAACACACGGGTTGGAACTGACCTGATGGTTTAAAATGTAGTCGGTGATCCTTGGTGCCTTTAAGGTATCGAAGAACACGCTTAGCGGCCTTACAAATGGCAATGTACATTAGTGAGCCGATAAGTTCCTGGTACGGGACTTCTTCTTCTTCTTCCTTTGTAGGCAGCGTTAGTTTGATGCCAGGTTCCAAAGGTGTTGTCACCGAAATTGCATCTGTCATGCCGAACTTATGAATTAATTTTTCAATGTATTTGGTTTGGTCGAGAGTTATTTCTTCGGTAGTTTGTGTAACTCTCATCCCCAGGCAGTCCTTGAGGATACCAAGATCCTTAACTATAAATTGCTCCTTGAGCTTATTTTTAAAAACATTCTTCATGATGTCATTTGTACAGACAATGAAGAAGTCGTCAACAAACACAGCAACTACGAGAATATCATTACCATCTCGTCTGTAGTAAATACAGTGCTCATTTGTTGCTTGGTTTAAGCTGAGTTTGTGCATAGCTTCGCACACTTTGATGTTCCATTGTCGTGGAGCTTGTTTAAGACCGTATAAAGCCTTTTTAAGTAGGCATACTTTGCCCTTTGGGTCGGTAGAGAAGCCTTCTGGTTGTTCCATGTAAATTTCCTCATTTAGGTCACCATTCAGGAACGCGGTTTCGACGTCGAGATGTTCTACTTGCAGCTGATGTTTAGCAGCAAATGCCAGTAGAACTCGGACTGACGACAGTCTAGCGACCGGAGAAAAAGTTTCGCCATAGTCCACTCCAGCTACTTGGGTGAAACCTTTGGCAACTAATCTGGCTTTGTATTTGGTGACTTGTCCACTTGTGTCCTTTTTGATTTTGAACACCCATTTACATTTCGTAGTTTTCCTGTTCACTGGTCTATCGACAAGAATCCATGTCCCGTGTTTTAATAACGAGTCATGTTCAGCCTGCATTGCTTCTACCCACTTTTCCTCTTGAGGATGACCTGTAACTTCAGTGTAAGTCTCCGGTTCGAGATCTGAAGTCATGTAAAGCTTTTGTTCTCCATATTTTTCGGGGAGATTCCTGATTCGGGTTGGATACCTTCTTTCAGGTTCAGGTGAGGGCTCTACGATGAGTTCAGGGTCGGGAACATCTTGTGAGGATGTTACAGGTCCTTCTAATAAAGGTGACGGCTCCGGGGTCACAGGTTGTGGTTGAAGCTGTGGCTGTGGTGACGGGCCTGGTTCATCATCGAGTGGAACATGAAACTGTATTAAAGGTGTCTGTGGACATGAATGGGATTCAACACAAGTGTGAGGAACAGTTTCAAAGGTTTTGTCCTCTAGGAAGACAACATCTCTAGCGAATATTATTGTGCGCGGATTGTGGGGATCTAGGAGTCGGTAGCCTTTGGTCTCAGTTGAGTAACCTGTGAACACACATGATTGTGTTTTTGGTTCAAGTTTACTTCTTTTTTCTTTTGGCAAAAGAACGTGGGCCTGGCAGCCAAAGACCTTCAGATGAGAAAGATTGACTTTGTTGCCGGTCCATAGTTCTTCTGGAATCTTGTTCTTCAAGGACTGAGAAGGCATACGGTTCTTTAGGTATATAGCCGTATTTACCGCTTCACCCCAGTAAGCTAATGGTAGCTTCGCGTCTTGGAGCATTGTTCTGGCTTTTTCGATAATGGTTCGATTTGCGCGTTCGGATACTCCATTCTGTTGTGGAGTGTACGGTATTGTGGTTTGATGCACGATACCGTTCTCCTTAAGAAACGTAGACATGTCCTTGTTGACATATTCGCGACCATTATCTGAGCGCAGAACTTTTATTCGTTCTCCAGTTTGATTCTCCATAAAATGCTTAAACTCTATAAATTTTGTAAAAACTTCGGCTTTAGATTTTAAAAGATATCCAAACGTTTTGCGACTAAAGTCGTCTGTAAAAGTTAATAGATAAAGGGCTCCGCCCCACGAGTGCGTACTCATCGGTCCGCATAAGTCCGAGTGAATTAATTGTAGGACTTTACTCGATCTACTTTTTGAGTTTGGGAAAGGTTTCTTTGCTAGTTTGCCTTGTATGCAAGGAATACACTTATCATTGTAATTCCCACTAAAATCTACGCCGATATTTTTATTTTTCAAAATACGCAAACTTTTTGCATTCGGATGACCGAGACGCCTATGCCAGAGCAATGCAGGCTCCTTGGCATGTGTGTACGTAGCATGCGAACTATTTTGTACGTCAAGCTTGTACATGCCTTTGTGGTTTGAGGCTGTGGCGATGACAGTATTTGTCATGTGACAGTCATCACTTTTAAGTATTTTTGCGCCGTTAGTTGTAAATAATACATCGTAACCCTTTTTAACTAAAGTCCTTACGGACAAAAGATTTGTAGCTAAGCCAGGAACGTATAAGACGTCACTAATTTTATGTACGTCGTCGGAAATATGTATATTTACCGTACCTTTGCCATGGCTGAGAAGCTTCTCCTTGTTGGCAACTGTAATAGAAGTAACATGAGACGATATTGACTCAAACCAATCTTTCCTATTGCTCATGTGAGAACTCGCACCCGAGTCTATGAACCAATCTTGTGAACCTGTGGAAGGAGCGTTAGTGAAACAAGATGAAAGTGTAATATGTGATGTATAATTTGAAATACACGTTGCCGAAACTTTCTTGTTTTTTATTCTACATTCACTCACAACATGCCCTAACTTTTTACAATACGAACAAAACAGTCTTTTCTTTTGTACGTTTTTCTTAACATGTAGAGCAGTAGGCTCATTTGGTTTATGTACATTAGTACTTGTAGAGGCGCGTACAACTAGGGTTGTCGAGTCCTCTTTTAGGAGAGCAGCAACAACATTTTCTGATGTGATCTTCGTGTTGGAGTGTTCAAGCGCCATGACTAGTGGCTGGTAACGCTCCGGAAGGCCAGTGAGCATAATTATGGCAAGAAACTCGTCGTCCATTGCGGCGTTTATGCTCTGTAGCTCTTGCTGTATTGCTAACGCTATGTTCACGTACTCTTGCATGTTTCCTCTAAATTCGTTGGCTAAGAGCTTTTTCATTAGCCCTAGTCTGCGTGACAAGCCACTGTCAGCATACGCCTTTTTAAGGGAGTCAAAGGTTTGTTTAGCAGTTTTAGCTGACCTTATTACGGGATAGACGGATTCGTCACAGGATAAGCAAATCTTCGCCCGTGCTTTGGCATCCTTTCGCTTGGCGAGAGGGTCAGCTAGGTCGACATCTGCTATTACAACGTCCCATAGGTCTAGGTCAGTAAGGAGACACTCTATACTGAAAACCCAGGTGTTGAAATTTTTCCCGGTCAGCTTGCTAATGGTGGCTGACGATTGTAGTGCCGGTAGGCTTACCGATGGAGTATTTTTATTTTCCATAGCACTTTTTTTTGCAACCAAAAAAAAAGTTAACCCATAACCTATTATAATTTTGGAAGCACAGACTGGCACAGACAAATAATACTTTGACAGTTATTTGAATAACTGTCGCATCTACCATACAGCGGCCAGGATGTTCCCATTGAAACCAAGCAGGTTTAACATAGCGAACATGGGGAGCACCGTGACGTCACATTTTTATGTCATCGCGAGTGCCGGCGACCAATGACTGAAAAGATTAACACAGTGCTAAACATGGCTGCAAGGTCACAGCTGATTTGCACAGTAATTTAACAACGTAAAAATTGAGAACGACAAACGAGATGAAGACATTTTTTGTTTCGAAAAATTTTAAGGGTATTGCGGGTTTTGACGCCTGTTTTAAAATATTATTTTACCTTAAACATTATTTGGGTGTATAATTTTGGTTTTAACTACGAGTGAGTTTTAAAATTGAATTTCAAAAAGGACGTAAACATTTGAAACACGAAAACATGCTCCATGAAATGGCGCTTTCGCCCTTTCTTCAAAACACCGACTATGTATACTATAATCATCAAAAATATATTTATTTTATTTCACTGCGCGCCATGCCATACATTGCAGGCCGCTGCTGTGCCATTACCTTTTACCTTAGAGGATGGAAAAAAAAATAAAGGAACACAAATGTATAAAAAATACTCTTTGATAAGATATCGTTCGTTGATTTTGGTCTACACAAAATAGCGATGAGACGAGTTGTATTTTTTTCAACTCGAGTTACTCGAGTCGACTCGATACGGTGTCTGATAGAGCAACAATGACTCGCAACTAGTGTTGAGTCATGGAATATTTTAGTTTTGAAAAATCATATATTTCAGAAAAATAAATATTTTTCCAATATTTGTCCTTTATTTTTCCATATTTGGCGTTGACACCTGTCAAAAGTTGAAGTTACTGAACAAAAATGATGGAGCCAACAAGCGATGGTGATGGTGTGGTTGTTGGAGGTTTTTCGCTGTTGTAAATCTCGTTTTCTATATTGTGGCTTTTAGCTATATAAATTTATTTTATAATTCATGCTTAATAAAACTTCCAAAGATATTTCTAAGCGTAGAACATAATATGAGCCTTCAAAATTATATTTTTCCAATTTTTCAGGAACTTTTCCGGAAAATTTTCCACTATTTGAAACAGTTGTCGCGAGTAGCTCTTGCGAGACGCAAATAAAACTCGAACTGAGGATTCACCGAGTTGGCTATGATCGGCCGGCGGGCGGCGGCGGGCCGCGACTCGAGCGTGCTCCGAAGGTCGTCGAACTGACCGAGTGAGAACGAGTACCGTTCATCGTAACTCAAGTTCATCGAGTTAAACAACTCGATTCGCCCATCGTGAAAAACGCGACAAAGTGAAGAGCGCGTCAGGCTTTCTAATTAATAGGATTTAAATTCGACTGTACAACGCTTGCGATACCTATTATTGTATTGATGAATCTATTGTATATCAGATTTTCAAAAATAATAAACTATGTTGGTAGTCCTATAAGTTTGTGGGAAGAAAATGATGCACTATGTGACTGAAAATGTATCTTATAAAGTATATATCTTTCTCTGAACACAAATACGCTAGTGACGAAACCGTAAAGTCAACATGACACTAGTTTAGTTGTAGATAATTACATATACAAACTCTAATACATGCTAATAACTTTAAATTGTTACAAATAAAACTTAAGTGCCTACATACCCATCCTACATACACAACCCAACCCAAATTAACATAGCTGACGTGTGACATTTGAAAAATGAATAAACAATTTGATATTTCGTTAGAACTCATGCAATGATCACACAACATAATTTAAAATAATTAAATTTCACTATGTATAAAGCTTTTGTAAAAATGTCCGCTATACTTTCTTTAGTCTCCACATATACAAACTATAATAAACTAAAACAAAACTTACAGTTTAGTATATACATGAGAGGGAGAAAAAAGAAATGTTTCGTAATTAGCTCAGAGTAAAAAACAGTAGGCAGATGAAGCGCGCCGAAAGAGTGAAGCCACCAAAGTTAAATGTGGAACATAATATACTCTGTGGTGTGGAATTAAGGGTCGTATTCTAGAACTCTACTCATTACTCAAGTCAGCATTTGAGTATGATTTCAAGCACTGGAAATACGATTTCTAATGCTTTGAATCATAATCAAGTCACAACGTGAGCAGACTTGAGTATGTTTTCAAGCACTGGAAATATGACCCTAATGGCAAGGACTTGAGTATGATTTTCAATGCTTTAAATCATACTCAAGTCCTGACTTCAGCATTGAGTAGAGTTCTGGAATACGATCCTTACTGAATTTCTTGGGTAATTTTCCAAAAAAAATCATACGGTGGAAATTCGAAAAAGTTCCCGAAAAATTGGAAAATATAAAAGTTTAATTTCGGAAACTCATAAATTATAACTATCTTTTGAAGTTTTATGCAGCGTGGATAACAAAATAAAATTATAGTAAAGTTGTAAAAGTAAGCTATAGAAAAACAAGATTTAAAACGATTGGACAGCAGCGAAAAAAACCTGTAAATTAGCTCCGTCGTTTTCGTTCAGTAACTTAACTTTAATGTTCAATGTACTCTGTGACTTCAACTTTTGACTGGTGTCAACGTCATATTTGGAAAAATACAGGAAAAATATTGGAAATATATCCTGACAAATATTTATTTTTCTGGAAAATATGATTTTTTTCAAAATGGAAATGTTTTAACGTTTAAATCTCACCCTACATGGTTAAGTAAGGATTTTAAAAGGAAACCAATAAGCCCTCAGTGAAATGGAAATCGAATCTAATTGATGAATAGACTTAATTATATAAATAACCTCAACTCTATAAACAAAGGCCTATACATTTTTTTTTCAGAATGTTTGCCGCGGATCATGCTTCTAGGGTTCGCATGCTCTATAAATTAATATTCCGTGTACATCGTGCATTACCTGCAGAACTGAGGATCCTCGGAGACAACTATGCAAGAGATGAGTTCAAAAGGCACAAAAAGTGCAATCCAGAAGAGGCAAAGATATTTCTTACTGAATGGACCGTAAGTGTTTTCTCTGTTAAATATTCCTGAGCTGAACATGTTGCCTTCTCCATTATTATCCACTAGGTACCTTGTGTGGTCATATAATTATTGATAGGTAAACTAATAAGCACAGAAAAGTTTGCTAATTACTTTATAGTTCTTTTTTTGGATTTTTGAATACATTTCACTTTAAGTTTTAAATCTGTACATTTTCAAGTTACTTGGCTTCATTTAATAATTCCCCTACTACCTTAAAAAAAAAGTAAAATTAAACTTCTAAATTGAAAATTAAAGAATTACCTATTACTGGCTTCAACATTTTAAATGTGATTGTATTTTTTTATCAGGACTATGCAATCAACTTAGCCAAACAAATGAAGCCCCTAAATCAAGCGATAAAGAAAGAAGTGGGGAAATACATAGACCCTAAAATGCTGGATTACATGACAGATGAACAAATAGTCCAATTGTATGAATTGCACAAAGCTGCGGTGAACGTTGATGATAGTGCACGGAGTGACAAGTGATTCTGGTACCTTTGTGAAGCTTGTGAGGGTACAGTGCCCCAGTGGTCTCCTACTTATCTAAGATCGTAATTCTCACGCAACAAACACTGAATACTTGTCTAGATCAGTTACTTTTGTATGTGTGTGTGTGTGAATTGAGTGAGCACCCTCTTTAAAAAGTTTAAAATATCTTAGTCATTTAGTAGAAGTTCTAAAATTATTGTGGAAACCAAACTTTGTAAAAAGATAAAATAAAAGAATAATAACTCAGGGTCGTATTCCAGAACTCTACTCAATACCCAAGTCAGGACTTGAGTATTGTAGTGAGCACTGAAAATCATACTCAAGTCTTTGCCATTAGGGTCGTATTTCCAGTGCTTGAATTTATACTCAAGTCTGCTCAAGTCATGACTTGAGCATTGAGTAGAGTTTTAGAATACGACCCTTAATATGTACTCATTGACTTCTCACATAGGGCCAGTCAGATTTAGATAAATATTAAGTTTGCATGCAATATTATATGTGTATGCTAGTTTTTAAAAGTAGTTTTGACAAATTGTTGTCTTTAGTTACGGATCGATTAGAGCCTTGTGAGGCATGTGAGGGAACAATGCCCTAGTAGTCTCCTACTTACCTCAGACATCATTCTAATCATTCGGTGAAGAAAACTGTCTATTGATCAACAGAACAAATGGGAAAAAGTACCAGCTGTTCTGTCAACAGAACTAGTGGGATTAAACGTAATCAACTTTGTGTAATAAGTGTATGTTTGTATTTATAAGCGTGAAGTTTTTATGTAAAAATCTTAGAATATTGCTTATTTATTAAATTCTAGAATATCCAGATTCAGCGAAAATATATTTTAACAGTTTTAAATATAACTGAAGTTTGATTTTAGCGTGATCTAATGATCTTATACACATGTAAAATCAATGGCGTGATGTGAATGTATATCCACTGATTGCAATTTCTTTAATTAAAGTAATTATGAAATACATTTAATTTTCGAATGACGTAGTCAGAACCCTTCCGTGTCTATCAGTCAGTTTGTTCGTATGTACGTCACAGCATTTTTACTCGGGCTGGTTCTTACATCTATTCTCATGAAATTTGGTGTGCAAAACAGGATGTCACAGTCTCTTTTTGAATAAAAAATTATGAGCTCTTGTAATTTTGAAAATAACGAATTTAAAACACTGTAAAATAACACGACCATAAGTGTTAATTAGACCTTAGATATTTCTATAAAGTCGTACCGACTGCACCGCCTGTGTTTCACGCTTTATCTGTAGCACGTTATTAAAATCTGCTTCAGAGTCCTGTGGTGGTCAACATGCTCTTGTACGACTTGAAGTTAAAAAGTAAGTTTTAAACCCGTCCACCAAACAACAATAAAAAACTGGTTATTAATATTTTTTTTTATTATTTAAACAGAGCTTAGTACCAAACATTATAAAATTTAGAAAATGTTAAATACAAAAACAGCACCACGATTCAATTTAACACAGTATGTAAAGGCGGCTTCCCACGTCCTGGGATATCACGGGCCGCGCCGGCACCGGGCGGAACTGTTCCCACTGTGCGTTTGGCGCATATTCGCGCGGCGCGGCCCGTGACTCCACCGTGCCCTGGGAAGCCAACATAATACGTATAAGGAAGAAAGAGCGAGGACTTACGTCCCTGAACGCAAGTTCTGTACGGATTTGCAACACATCCAATTTGTATAGTAAAAGGTCCTCTAATACGAGTACAAAGCTTGCTTGGACGGTTTTACCCTTAATTATTTAGATTACCAGTCATTGTTTTACATAGTTAATTCTACTTAAGACCATAGCTGGTCTCGCCATTCGGTGGATTAACATAAAGAAAGCAGTTTTTTATTTAAGCAGGTACGAAAACTATAGGAAAAGTATATTCGTCAAATATAATCAACCTAGAACATTGACCTAATGACCTAGAATCAACAGCAAAAGAGCTTTTTTTAAAAAAATAATTGTATAGTTTTAAAATGTTTTAGGGGGCATCGGCAGATGAGCCACGGAATAGGAAAATCACGAAACCGTCGAATCCACAATTACTACTAAATCGAACAAGGGAAAATCAAACTGGGCCCTGAATCAGATTTGAATTAAAAAATTTAAATCGGAAAAGACGCAGTTTATGATCGGGAGATGAAATCAAAATCAAGCTGCTGGTCTACGTCGACGTTGCCTGCCTTTAAGTGCCAGACATACTAGGGTAGTCTAGCTGAGCGCTCGAGGTTATAAATGAAACAATATTTCCTTTGCTTCATGAAAATTAAGGCCTTCACTTATGTGTAGGTACCACTGCGACTCCTTAGGCTCAATTTACATAGCGGTGGAACGGAATGGAATGAAAGCGTCAATTTCGCCTTGCTACGCTAGAAGGCGCGCGCGGTCGCTACAATGCTCGAGTCATCGAGTATATATAACCAGAAATAGAGACGAAATAAGGGCCATATATTCCTGGTAACACGTTAGCACACCTCTTATAAATATCAACTCCTGTTTGTTTATTTCAGTAAATATAGACACCCGTCAATTGTTCGAACTCGGGCTAGCCAATCGGAGCGTAGTTGTCACAGTAATGATATGGCAGAATAGTTTTCGAACAAATTAAATGACATTTCGTCTCTATTTCTGGTTATATACTTGATGGCTCGAGTATTCCAGCTACCGCGCCTTGAGGTTGTAGTATTTCGTTGACGTTTGGCGTCACAATGCGCCTATCTACGCACCGTTTTCCGCGGAATCGCCAGGGGTCGCCGACGGCAGCAGCGTAATTCTCGCAAATGCGCGAGCATTCCGCGGGGGACGCGCGACGTGATTTTTGGCTACAGTCAGTAAGACCAAAAATTTTAATCAGTGCAACAAGAACTGATGACATGACTTAGGTAGCCACGCCACTAACATTTTACAGGTGTACGTATTTCATGCATCTACATTGCGTAAGACACCAAGCTTTAAATATCATGGGGTTGTTTCGCATTCGTATTCCGCAAGTAGGTATATAGTGCACATAGGTGCTACACAGGTAAGTACTAATCGTGCCAGTGCAAATAATTAACAAAAAATCCCGCTCTATTTCGTAACAATAGGGTAGGATGGTCGACAGTGAACCAGGGGTACACTGTGAATCGC
>NW_020656001.1:573216-601780 GCF_003589595.1 Hyposmocoma kahamanoa
AATTGAGAACCTCCTCCTTTTTTGAAGTCGGTTAAAAAGAGTGATCATTCCGGAGATGGCAAAACTTTATATTTATTTCTAAATTTCTTATCAAGAGTACTAATTTGGATGTATTCGATCGATAAACGATTATTTTATGGGGAATTGTACTGACGTTTTTACAATAAGATTCCAGAGAATATATTAAGATTATCATTTCCTAAGTTTAAAACTTACTTTAAGCATTGACTTACAAATAAATGGACGACGGGTCTAATACAAAAACCATGAAAATAATGTCCCAAGTCAACCTATTTAAACGTAGTGACATGTAAAGGAATATGAAAAAGCTAAAACGTTGAATTAAATTGTAATGTCATCGCAGTACTGTCTAATTTTGCTTGCTTCGCTGTCAGAAGAAACAAACGAAGACTAAAGCGTGAATGACGCTCTGTATACGATTTTAACGCCCTATAAGTTCGGACACTTTTTAGCGCGGACCCGACGTTCATATAATTGCAAGTCAATGAGTGTAAGTGTAGTATTTTAATTGCAAAGTCATATTACAAAATTGAAGAGTATGTTTTAGATAAAGAAGTGTGGAAAGGCAACAAGAGTCTAGATTCCACACAATTATGATTCAAAGTGCATTCCATAGCATTTAAGTTTATTTCGAAAAGAGCAATCCCTAGAGTTTCTTGCTCGTTCTTCTCGGGCAGGTCAGTGCAGTGAACGAGCAGGAGCTTAAAAAATGACGTTTTAAAGAGTAAAAATTTTACCTATGGAATAAATGATTATTTAATTTTGGCTTTGGTTGAACTTTGACGTTGAATTACTTTAAGAATAGATAAAAGACAGTTTGTGAATATGAAGGAAATGTTATTTGAGATCAGCCATCAAAATCTGTATAAGTATACAATTCATATTTGGCATTTTAGTTACTTTGTGCTTTAAGATACGACTTCGAGAAAGTAAAGCGACGATATGTCACGTTAAGTGTTATAATTAATTAATTACCTTTTCGACATTGTATATCCTGTAATTCATTTCTAGTTCTATACCCTTGACTTTATCTTCGTGTGCCTGAAATAACAAATGTTTTAATTTAAGTCACTATAGGTAAAGTATTTACTTAGTTACCTAATTTATTTAGTAATTTATTTAGTTACCTAACCTATTCTAACAATAGCAAAACGAGTTACTGTTACTTAGTCTGTAAATACAGTGGATATGGTAATTTTTATTTTATTTTATTTGGGGAGTTATTAGGGGTTACAGTTCATCGACTATATAACCAGAAATGGAGACGAAATAAGGGCCATCCATCCCTGGCACTCATCAGGCAAATGGGCCTTATATAACTTTTAAATATCAACTCTCGTTTTCGCTGAAATCACAAATTAGAGTTGAAATAGTACGGCGCCAACAACTGACCTGTGTGTACGTATATATATGTATGTAAATTCCAAAAATATTCTGTATTTAGTGCAATAAAGATAATATCTCAAACTATGTGGGGCTGTTCCATTCGGTGGTGTGGGAAAAACAACAAAACATCTAATTACAAAACAAACGGAATCACATTTCATCGGAAACTAAATACTAAATAGGTAATTTTTCAATTTTCGTCCACTATAGCAAAGCTCAAGTTAAACTGGTCGATTTGAATGAAACAATTGACAACACCCTTCCATTATTTCGAATTCGGGCTAGCCAATCGGAGCGCAGTTGTCGCCGTAAGAATAATTTTCAAACAAATTATCTGACATTTCGACAACTTTATTTCTGATTTATTGAATTGATATTCAAAATTTATATGATATTTGAAAAACCAAATACACGACAAGCACATAGAAAAATTCGTGAGCTCCGCTGGTTCGTTCCGTGGCTTAGTTGGTATAGTGTCCGGCACGGTATGCTAGAAGACGTCGTTCGAATCTGGCCGGATCGAAGGGATTTTTTCTGAGGGTTCGATATTTGTATTAATAATTATAACTCTATTTCTGGTTATGTACTTTAACAATAACACACACTGACGACTCTATGAAGAGTAACTTTATAAGAAGTTATTAATCACTGGTTTTTATATTTTTATATTGTCGTCATTGAATTGGTTATATAGTTTACAATCATAAGCTATGCCTACTATTAATAGAGTATATACAATAGAGTACAATATAATATACTATTACAGTGCCTCGTTTAATTTGTCATGCACCACTTTTATCGCTCGTTTATTTCAAGTAGTTCCATATACTTAGTTTGAAGTGTTACCCAAAAGTTCCATACATGGAACTAGTGGAAATAAATGCAATGTTTTCACCATATTATCTTAATGATCTTGATAGATAACTATTCATTCTAAAATTAGCATTACTAAATAAATGAAACGTGGAGCAAAATATTCTTACGAAACTTCCAAATAGGAACTTTCAATATAACATTACTGAGGAACTCCGGACAATCATACTCATTCTGTGCGATGTCCAGCAAAAAATAGGTATCAGCTACCTATATTTCTCCGCAGATATAAAGGTAACAGGTGTTTTTTTTTCATAACGGTGAATCTAGTAAGTATCTTTTGTATTTAAAAAATAATTCAAAGTAACATCGAAACCTCGTTCAATTTGTCATGCACCACTATTGTCACCCGTTTATTTCCAGTAGTTCCATGGAACAATTGTAACCCAAAAGTTCCATACATTGACCTAGTGGGAATAAATTTAACGTGTTCACCATGTTATCTTACAGGGCGTATATCGTCTAATCGTATACACAATATAAGATATTCTTTTTTCTAATTTTTGTCTCTAATACGTTTTTAAAAATCAAGCTTTAAGTATGTTAAGACTGTTTCTTGTGCGTATTCGCCAAATCCAGCAGTGCACGTGCGACACAGGCCAGTCGACAGCAAAGGCTTAATCGAGCCAGTGGATATACTGGTTGACGATTTCAGACGAAAAATCACGTGTTTTGCCATAAAAGTACTTAATTGTCACTCATACTGACTACCTAGGTACATCAACATGTTGAACGGTGTGTCATGTATCTTGTAGGAACTATAAAATTGAAAATAATCATAGCATTATTAAATATTCCAGTTTTCCGCAAACTCTGAAATTGTATCAGTGTATGACAGACAAAATTGGTTGACTATGGTAAAATGAGATCAGTTTTCTAGTATTTGACAGGACATTATGTTAAGATTTCATAGTTATTTAGGTAATTGCGTTGATCACCTTTATAACAATAAATTTAAAGAAGAACAGAAGCCAAATTCAAGCAAGATGCTGTTATTAAAATTAATAAGTACATTTACAATAAGATTGCAAAAAAAACTTAACACAAACATGAAACTTAAATGTCACACGATCATAAGATATTTATTATAGTTTTAAATAACATTAATAAATATATTCGTCTTGTAGTGATAGTAATCTCTTTAGACACTTCATCTTCCGAATAATGTATGGCATTTTCTCATCGCATAATATCTTCTTACTACTACCCATAGAAACTTGTCACTACCTGAGTAATCCAAACCTACGTTCTTCGTTCTTATCAAATGGTCGAAAGCAAGTTTTAAAAAAAAATATTCAATTGTACGAGTGCTTGGCAACATTGTCAACTACTACTAAACATTGAAGTTTTGCACCAGTGTTTGACATGCCTCTAAAATATACATACATACTGAATATTTATTTATTTATTTATTTATTTATTCATGGAAAACCAACAGCTTTACAACAAATTAAAAAAACATCAACAAATACATTACAGCCAATTAAAGGTTTTCGCTTATAATAACATAATAACTAAACAATGAGCACTTAGAAAGTAGTCACAACAAATAAAATTATTACGTAACAAATACACTTAATATATACTTATATATATATCTACATATACATACATACATACACACATATATACATATGCATGCATGCACGCAATGCAAATCACATATATCCCAATACCTGCGCCACGAAATGATCACCCGTTAAACAAACGCGTCCACAAGTTTACGCTTTAATGAGTTCGAATTAGAATTGAATATGTCAATATCAAGTCCAATCCGGCCCATACGGGTATACATATATAGTAAGTATATATATACATACTATATATACTTACTGAAATAATATTGAGTGAATCGAAGAAAGCTTCTAAGCTGAATTCATATATGCCATGGTTAGTAAATTTAAAACGGTTTTGGAGATATATCCATTGACTTACAAATAAATGGACGACGGGTCTAATACAAAAACCACGAAAAAAATGTCCCAAGTCAACCTATTTAAACGTAGTGACATGTAAAGGAATATGAAAAAGCTAAAACGTTGAATTTAAATTGTAATGTCATCGCAGTACTGTCTAATTTAGCTTGCTTCGCTGTCAGTCGAACAAACGAAGACTAAAGCGTGAATGACGCTCTGCATACGATTTTAACGCCCTATAAGTTCAGACACTTTTTAGCGCAGACCCGACGTCCATATAATTGTAAGTCAATGGATATGTCAATATTTGTTTTCTTATTTAAAAAAAGAAATGAGGAAGTGTCATACATTGAGACTGTGTCAAAAATTGGTACATTTACCATAAATTATTAGTGGCGCAACAGAAGATATTCTGAAAGATTCTGGAACAAAACCAGAACAGAACTGCAGAACTTTTGCACTTATATTCTGAATCGATTTATTATATATTTCGTCATCATCACTATCCTGTGTTTATGCCTGAAGTCGTTATTCGTGACCTTGACTGCATGAACATGATAACGACTTCACGCATTGATCCAACTGCATGCAGTCGATAATATCTTTTGGTACCATAGTCACGTTTCAGGAACATCATGATACTAAACTTAGTATGATTACATATTCCTATATTAGATCCTCTAAGACTGAAAGTACTAACATTACCCACTGGTGGTAAGTAATGTGCAGTGACCACACTGGTAGTCTTTAATAGAGCGGCGAGGGTCTGAGGGTCTCCCAACTCGGTGATCAGCAGCGACTCCGTAATGCCACCTGTCAGATCCGCCAATCCGTCCAACAAGTTTCCGTATTTAAGGGCTTCATAAGATCCGTGTAATCTGAAAAGTGGATTTGATATAAAGTAGTCATTATACATTACAGTGTTACGGCATAAGTACGGTGTAAACATTGGGCGTCCATTATTCTAAATATGGACGTGGTGAGCGATTTTCAATCTGGATTGCTAATTTTATGTCACAGGTTTACCAATAACAACTGGCCGAATGCTGAAGATAACGTCAGTCAGTTGTCGCTGTCGTTGACGGATTTTTAGAGATAATTAATGTAGTCATCATCACGATCCCTGTCTGTGTTAATGCGTGAAGTCGTTATCCGAGGCCTCGACTGCATGAAGTTGATAACGACGTTACGCATTAATTGCATGCAGTGGAAACCGACTCCATGCAGCCGAGATCACTGCATGCAGGTAATGCGTGAAATCGTTATCAAGTTGTTTACGACATCACGCATTAACTCTAAACGTGCAGTCAATCTCTTAGCAGCCTAAATATAAAATCTCTACGTTTAATAAGAGCATTGTTTAGGTAGGCACGGTTACTTACTTGGCATAAGCCTTTTCGAGCAATGCGGGCCACAGCTGCTCTGTGTGGCTGGTCTGTAGAAAGGCCAGTTTGCCGTTAACGGTAGGTAGGCGGTCGTCCACCAACACCTCTAGCCATTGCCCGCACCACCATAACCGGAACCTGGATCATTTTCAGTTATAGGGATAAATATGGATAAATGTAACATGTCCCGATTATAACGTACTGTTAAAGCTGTCCAAACATGAATTGCTTCCTATTGTAAGATGTGACAAAGTAAAACGACTTAGATTTTGACTAGTTGCTTGTTTGTCGATAATTTTCGATCGCACTCAATTATTTCAGAATATATTTTTTTTACAAACGAAATTAAAATCTTATGAATAATGTATATCGTATCCAGTACGTGTCAGTGTTTAGTTCAATTGATATAATATGTAATAGTACCTATTGAATACAGCGGTTTCCTAAGTTTGTGTTTTTTTTTCTATCGTGAAAATGTTTAGGGATCGTTTCTATACACCGAATACTGATTAGTGTATATCCCCAATTTTACTATATGTTTTTTTCAAAGTGATTGATTAAAAAATTCACTGTTATGCGGAACCAAAGCCATTTGAGTTTGTATTGACTCTTAACGCGTATTTTCGTTAAGTTCCAAAACTACAATGGACGATTTCCAGAGCCCTTCAGTGGACATTATCCAGGATGCATAGGATCGTACGTTGTGTTTGACGTAAGGATGATTAAATCTTCTCATTGTATAGTTTGTTGTATGGGATGTTGTCAAACTTTACCTAAAGACACCAACGTAAGTGGAATCCATACGCTGATCGGCAGGCACCACGCGGTAGAACAGTCCTTTGCTCAGGTACAGCACGCCCAGACAGGAGACCAGCCATTTGTCACCTGTGAATACGTCTATGGTGAAGTACTCGTCGTCTTTGACGACTTGTCGTAGTGCACTTAGCAGAAATTCGCGTCAAAAACAATACAATAGGTATGCACAATTCGCATTGCTTTTATGTAAATGTACCAATGCAAAGTTAGTTTAAATTCAATTTAAAATATTTTTATTTCTTAACTTCAAATACTCAAACTGATTAAACTCTATAAGTCATAAGAAGAATGATAAGAAGAAATTCTGTCTATTTACAAAGAGGTACCCCTCCTTGCAAAAATACATTTGTACATATTTATCGTTAATAAGTGCAATAGATCGTGACCACTTGAACGAGCTAAACGGGTCACTACCGTGGATCTTTGTTGTCCAACTTACGCAAAAGCTGAATCATATTCTTTTTTATTATAAAGTTTTCAATAGAAAATACCTAAAGTACCTTTATAATACAAACGTCCATCATGGTAACTGATATTCTAATGGGTTACTGATAGCACCTTGAACTTGCGCTAGCTGATTACATTGTATACACTTAAAGCCCTGTTCTTTGACATTCTTACTTTAGGTGAAAACTAAAAATTTTTAAAATTTTCTACCCGTAGAGATAGAGCCACAGGGAACATACATAACTATATAGAAAACAATATTATACATTTAGTAGCAGTATTTAATAGCTCCTTCTAAAAGAACTCGTCCAGGGAAGTATCGCCACCTTACCTATTTCTGAAGCCAAGCAGCAATGTGAGAGTTAAGGCGCTAAGGTTTTGAAGGGTAAGGGCGCTGGTGAAGACACATGAGACTTGCAAACTTATGTCTCAGAGTGACGGGCGCAGTGGCATTGCCCCTCAGATCTTTGCGATTTAAAGTTTTGAGCGGCACTGCAACTGTTATGGACAGGCGTGTCGCTTACCTTCAGATGCACGACTTGTTCGTCCCGTCGCTTGGTAACATAAAAAATATATTCTGTAATATTTAATTCAATAAATCAAATTTATCTTTGCACCTTACTTCTAAATACTTTCAAACTCAAGAAAAATTTCAACTTTCGCAATGCAACCCCTGTGATCAGACACAGGTTGATAAGATACATGTCAAATTCATATTTCAGCCCGATCAGATATTTTGTCAAAATGTAGTACTCAATATTTCTCGTTCATTTTCTTTGCGGTATCAAAGTCATAGATGGTCTGGAATTTACTTAATTTTACGTTTGCAAACAAGTTTTGCTTGCGGTGTGGCCAACATCGAGAGTTACTACTATAATTTGAAAACAGCTTTGTAAGATTGCGCTAACATAGTTGGGTACCATTAAATAGAGTAATTTATAGATTCGTCATTTAAGTAATCATCAGGGGGCCTCCTGAGTATACGTCGTACAGTAGCGAAGCATTTTTGGTGGAGGTTGTGAGAGTGGGAAAATTAACTGCATGAAAAATATTCAACAAAAGCGCAACTAATTTGCACCATTTAAATTTTACCGGGTTCACGGAGTAATAAAGTAATTTACTTCCATTAATATTATTATATAGCAGAGTTTCTAAACCTTTTTCTAGTCATGGATCCTTCTCAAAATTTCAAAGAACCCACGAACCCTTTCTGAAGAGATGAAGAAGTGGAAAGGCTTACGGGTTGCAATGACGCGCGTCTCGCTCGCTCCAATAATGAACGCCAGTCAAATGGCGCGAAAATTTAAAAAGGTCATACGCACAGTTCCTATTTACTCACAACATAATGTAAACCAATTTTTATATGAATGCATTTTGTTAAGTAGGCTTGCCTTGGACCACCAATTTTCATTCCATGGACCACAGGTTAAGAAACACTGTTATATAGAGTTCCTATCAACTAAAGATCTCATTTATACACGTCAAATCTGATGACAGTCTTGTATTGTATGCTTATTTTGTTAAGATAGTACATAGATATCGTTGTGTAAGATTGTATGCTACTCCGCACTTGACGCCATTATTAAAAAGAGCCAACCCTGCTTATTTTTTATAAACTTTCAGATTTCAGTGAAATAACATTGCAATTTTATGATAGATTTACTATTCCATTAAAATCTAGTTCTGAGTCTTAAAAGAGTCTCAGTAGAATAGAAGTGATGGCATTAATTCTTTCAATCATTATCAATCCATATTCTCGTACTAAAACTAAAACTACGTTGGTAAATATTATGAATATTTTAATTATTATCTCGTTTAACCATTAATTTAAACTCCAAATTAACTAATAACAATATTACAAAATTAACTATTTTAGTGCCTTCGACTCCCATTGAAATTGCAATGGCAGTTGAATAGTATCTTTTTTCCTAAAGACCCGCACTAGGGATATCCGGCCTGAATCGCGGGTGCCATGAACACACACATAGAGTACCACAAATTACACCCAAACTCACGAGGGAAATAAATTTAGGACATACGAATATTTCTCCCGGCACGGGAATCGAACCCGGGACCTCTTACGCGGCAGTCCAGCATGGTAACCGTTTGACCACTGAGGCAGTTGATTTTGCAGTTAGCTCGATGGCTAATTAATTTTGAGCAGAATACCAAACATATAAAATGCTACAATTGACACTCTACAACTGACATGGCGCTCAGGTTTGTTGTAACAAGAACGTAGGCCGAAATTCAGTCGTGTGATTTCTACCAATCAAGAGATTCTTTTTTTATAAACTCTATGAAACTGACTGATATTCGGTAGTTTAACCTATACAGTTAACTAGGTTGGAAGATATTGTCGTGGTGAATGTTCACCGATCCCACGGCGCCGACTCAACCGGCGAGAGGGAAAGGGTTTTAGTGGGGTAGGCCCTCCAGTCTGGCGAGAGAGTCCCCACATAATGCCTGAGTCTCCCTGGGCTCAGGGGTATCTATAAAGATTTCCCCCCGTCAAAAAAAAAAAAGAAAAAGGTTGGAAGATATTATTTTGTGCTTACCTAATTTTCCCGGCACCACGTCGAATGTGTCACAATTGTCCAAGACGAAATTTGGATTGACATATATTTCCTGTAAACAAAGAAGATTTATCATACTTTCTTGGGCAGGGCAGCTTTTAACAGAGTGTTTAGAATATTTAATTAAGCCTGATCTCATAGACTATGATGATATGGAGGGGGAGCGGAGAGTTTTATCAGTAAGGGCCATTGACCTCAAGTAAGGGCTAATGTTTTACCGCTACTGACCGCCGCGGGCGCGCCGTTGCCTATACGCAAAAGAACCTTTAAGGTGGTGACGCGTCGACTTTGTTAGCAAAGTCTTATATGGCGTTGGCAATATTAAACTAATGATTTGCGTTTCGAAAATGCTCCACGCGTTGATATACTGTACAGGCTATTACAAAATAAAAATCGCGAAATTATCCAATAAAATTTGACCGTTTCACTTCAGCTGTTAAGGTATGTAGTTAACAGATTTATTATTATTTTCGTATTTATTTTAAACTCTTATCTTATTATTATTATTATTATTATACCAATTTTGGATGCAGTCACATAGTCTATTGCTAATATTTTCCATAGAAAACCGTAAGGTAGGTCATAGATGCGATGATATTTCTATTACTAATAGGCAAGCGTTTCCACAATCTTACCGAATGATAATTGACAACGTGCATCATGGTAAGGATACGATTTTATATAAAAAAGTAAATATTGTGCACATTGTGAATAATGGAGCGTGGCGTGCTCGACATTAAACTCACTAATCGAGTTCCGAATTCCGAATTCCATAGTCAAACTAAGCTCCAAGACATAGGAGATCGGATAACAAAGCTAAATAGAGCTGTGCCGAATGTCTTCCAAACACAAACTCAATAAATCTTTATTTCTTAGGTAAGCAAATTATTATGTCACATTGATTAAACTCTATAGTAAGAAAGTCTAGGGGTTGCTCTCTGTAAATAAACATTTTTATAAGTACGGACAACGGCACATCACACTACACATTTTTGTTCGAAAATCGCCTCCATTGCAACAGAACAAGATACGTCAATGTGTAGCTTGACGTGCTGCCGTGTGTACATTTAGCATTTATTTTAAATGTTATAGATTAAGCAACTTGCAAGAGATAAACGGATCACTACCATAAATATTTGTCACTTGGATGACAAAAATTTACATGACGGGGAATTTTTTTCCATCCTCTATGCGCGAAAGAGCTGTATAAATGTAGTTCAGTGTAAAGTTTTTGTTTCATTATAGTTTTAAAACTCGTAAATGGCAAATTTCAAAAACAACCGGAATCTTATTATAGAAGCGTATACATTGTCCCTTAAATGAATTTATGACTTCGTGAAGACAACCATTTTATTTTTTTTCTTCGTTATGATAAGTTTATCACGCTTTTTCAAAAGAAACTTACATTTTTATAGATGCACTTTGATGTTAGTGTAACAATATCAATTTCTTTAAACTTTTCCCTCAAAGACACTCTGGAGTCCAGATTGTAAATTGCTATATCTGCACGTTTTTTATACATTTAAATATATATAATGTATATAGAGAGATAATATCGCCGGCATTACCCCAAAGTTTCGTATCTTATTGAGAGACGTGATGATAATAGATGAAGTAAAGCGACATCCGAATAGTGGTCAATAAGTTGTAATAGAAAGGTAATACGGGTAGGAGACGACATCGTTCTAAAGTCATGGAGTGAGACTTGCTAGATAGTGATGAATGGCACAAACTACTGAGGGGTCTATAGCCACTGCTGGGTAAAAAGTCAGGTATGTTGATGATGATGAAAGCTGATGTTCATAGATAAGTAACTCCAATACGTAAGTAAGAACCTTTTCTGACGAGTGTACAAAGCATAAAAGCTGTCGAAGCCAGGAAAATCCAGGAGTGACTCCGATGGATGATAAATAACGGAACAGTCTGATAAAAAAGCGTTGCAGCATGGAAGAATGTGTGATGACAAAGATATAGAAAGGGATGCTTAGGGTGCGTTCAAATTAGCGCTGTTAGACGCGCTGCAGCAGCGCGATAGTCGCGTTGCAGTCACGCCCGGTTGCAGTTCATTTTTCAAATTATCCACGATGAAAGAAACAAGAATTGAAAAATTTATAGAGAATGTAAAACAACACCCTGCGATATGGGTTATCAGTTCCGCCAATTATTCTAATCGACTGGATATAAAAAGGCATGGGAACATTTGGTCGCATTTCAGCAGCGCGACTTTCGCGCGGCTGTCGCGCTGCTGCAGCGCTTCTAACAGCGGCTAATTTGAACGCGCCCTAAGGATGGTTCGGACATGTAGAGAGAATGAATAAAAGAAGATCGACTAATCAGACTCATGAAGCGAGTATGAGCGGGCGAGCTAGCAAGGGCCGGCAAAGGCGAGCTAACTATAATCAAATTGAGGTCGTTCTAAAGAGTAACCTCAACCAACGAGCGTGTACCGAAGCACTGATGAATGTTGATGAGGCGACGGATGTATGCCAGGACCGTAGCAAGTGGAAATGAATGAATGGATGTTGTGTTTGTCTGCCACGATGGGAAAAGGGCGTGTGAATTATATTTCTTTAATGCTTTTGGGCTTAACTCCGAACTCTCATTAGTGGTGATCACAATAGATCAGTAGTAATGGTTGCAGTGATGAGAGGCCGCATAGGCTCTTAATGAGGCAACGAGGCCTCCACTGAAATAACGCCAATAGTTTTGTCCGCAAACCGGTTAAATTCCAACAGCTTCGCTAACAATTTAAGGCGGTTGTCTGTGGCATGTCGCTTCCAGCACAAACGCTGAAAGCGGTCCTGTCGATGTGACTGTGCCATTGGCCGGGGAATACCGCATCTCCCATTTAAAAGTTCTAAATTATAATTATTCATATAAAGATAACACTTAGAATAAATTCCTTCGGTCCGGCTGGATTCGAACCAACGTCTTCCAGCAAACCGTGTCAAACGCTTTACAACTAAGCCACGGGACGAACTAGCGGACCTTACGACTTTTTTCTATGTGCTTGTTGCAGATGATTCTTAATGGTTTTCAACGACTTTTTGTCTGAGGTTTTCTTTCACAAAAATAATTGAATATCATCATGGTCAAACATCGTGACATTCAATAACCTTAAAGAGTTCAAAATTGTTTTTTAAGCCATGGGAGAGGCGAGGGTCTAAAATAGACAATTATCCGAAATAATAATAATAATAATAAATAAGAGCCTTTTCTATTCTATTCTCGCGTCGATTGCGTTGTACGCCTGTCATCCATATAATTGAAATGAGTCGGTAGATAAACAACTTATTTATCTACCGATGGTATTATTCAAGAGTAATTGGTTACACTTTCACATGGCCACTGCCATTAAATTACCAATTGGCAAACCATTTCCCTCAATATAATGAAAGGCTTTGTTTGCCTTTCAAGTTTCAAGGTTCCACTGGCTGCCTATTCGTCAAAACGTGCAAAAGATATCTCTGAGAAATCTACGCTTTTAACGATCTTGTAAAGTGGTGGTAGTGAAATGTAGGACGGCGACCCTTTAGTTGTTGATTCCGCAAAGTGGTCTATGTCCCTTCCTGCCTACAAGGGGTCCATGTCATCGAAAAAAGTAACAGGGGATGTATGAGACGTTAATGACGTTTAGGTAGGTCGCGACTAGAGATGGGCGAGTGCTCGGGATTTAGCCCGGCGCTTTGTTAACACCGGGTTTATATCGGGTTAAAAACCATTAACGCCCAAAATCGAGGGCATAATTTTTTTTTTATATTAATAACGCACACACTCAACATAGTGCGGGCACTAGGAAAATCCTGTGTCGCGGGTGCCATGGACACACACATAGACAACCACAAATTACACCCAAACTCACAAGAGAATTGAATGTAGGCCATTCAAATATTTCTCCCGGTCCAGGAATCGAACCTCGGACCTTTGCGAGGCAGTTAAACTAAACTTACAACTAAATGTGTTTTAAATCGAGTTTTATTCATATTGAATAATATTATTAAAAGTTCATTGCTTTATTTGATACGATTATTTCATCAAAATTGTATAATAATGTGCATCCTTAATAGTTAGGGCGCGTTTCCACTATGTCATCACGTTTTATTATCGTTGGACGACTGTCGTGTCTAGCTGTTCCCACTAGATCGTGACGACAATTTATCGTTTCACGACAGCCTCCTTGTCGTTTGCACGACAGAATCGATTGATGGACTGTAGTCGCTTGTACATTCTTTTGGAAGCCGGTAGTGTGTGTTCGCTCGAAATGGATGAAGAAATTTATTACTTTTTAAAAATGCGGAAAAGGAAGCAAACAAATAAAAGAGAGTTTTGGGTACATCCAATGCTACTAAAAAGAATTCCATTAGGGTTATGTCAAACGGTATACGAAGTTGCTTTCTTTTCGGTATTGTCCAAACCTGCTACGACCAGAGATGGGCAGTGGGTTAAAACCCAATCAACCCGCCCGTGTTTTCACCAGGGATTTACCCGAAGCACCGAGTTTTAACCCATTTCTGCCCAAAATCGTGGGCAGAAACGAAGAGTACAGAATTTGGTATAAATTCCAACACTAACAACGTAATATACAATAACTTGTAACAAATTTCTATATTTTTATTACACGAAGAAGAGGCATCTCCACATAATACCCACCACCTGTTAATCCTGTGGATTCTCAATGAAGATCGATTCAAGTGCATACGATCTAACGAAAGCTTTTCAATCGAATCTGTTCAATAGAAAGGTAAATCGAACTGTCCTGATAATAAAGCAATTATTTTGTAATAATATGTAAAATAAAATTTGAACAAACCTCAATTCACAACAAATATTTATACGTAAATAGTTTTTGCCCTCTATTTCGGGTTTTAACCCAATTTAAATCCAGCGTTAACAAAGCGCCGGGTTAAACCCCGGGCCCAGGCCCATCTCTGTCTACGACCCAACGCTACTGCAAAGCGAGTAAAGGGCGCGGGGTACGAGAGGGGAGGGCAGGGAGCAGAATACGTGCGGACAGCGATAAATAAAACGTGACGACAATAGGAGCTGCGACAATCTGTCGTCACGTTTTTATCGTGACGTTTTTTTATCGTCTGACGACTGTCGCTATAGCTGTTCCCACTGTGACGACAGTTTGTCGTTGTAACGATAAAAAATCGTGAACGACAGTAATCGTGTCGTGCTATATGTGAACAACTTCATTTAAATATACAAGGCACGACACTGTAAACTGCACGACAATCTGTCGTCATGACATAGTGGGAACGCGCCCTTAGAATCCACAGGGTTGCAAAGTGGGTACTTAATGGAATTGCCTCTTTTTCGTCTAAAAGACATTTTTTACATCGAAATTTGTAATGGGCATGGAATTATACCAAACCCCGTATTCGCTATTTCTGCCCACGATTTTAGCTTTGGGTAAAATCCCGGGCGGGTTGACTGGGTTTACCCACTGCCAATCTCTGATCGTGATCAATATTTTGGCTTTCCATACATGGAATAATGCATATTTCACACATGTGAACCTACCTTTGCAATACTTTCTCTTACCCACCTATGAAGTACTTTTCACAACAAACAAGACATTCCGCAAAGACGTCAATTTATTTAGATTTCGTTGCTATTCCGTCAGATAAAAGTATAAAACTTAACATTTTTATTTATAGTTTCTCGTACTGAGTCAGCTGTGAAATGCATCGGAAGAAGATCAATTTGTAAAGGGAGTCTACGAAAAATAAAAAAAAATTGGCACGTGCTCCACCATCTACAAAAAAGTTTAGCAAAAAAGTCGTTAAAAACAAAGATCTGCAACAATCACAAAAAAAACCAAGGTCCGCTGGTTCGTCCCGTGGCTTAGTTGGCGTAGCACGGTTTGCTAGAAGACGTTGGTTCACGTCCAGTCTGATCGAAGGAATTTTTTCTTAGTGTTCGAACTTTTTATTAATAATAATACTAAATAATTAACAGTTAAGCTGATAACTTTATTAAAATAAACAAATTTCCACTACACTAAATCAGCACCGTTCAAAAAAATACGTAATTTTACTTCAGTTACGTATTTATTATCAAACTAGTTGCATGGCAAGGTAAAGTTTTGAACAAAATTCATTCACAAAGTAATCAATGTAGTCAATCCATTGTGTCAATCGCGTGTTGAACGATTCAAAATATAAAAAATGCAAATCATACACTTTTATGAGCACTTGTTACAAAATTCACAGGTAATAGTGGCATTTGTTATATGAACATTACAGACGTTGTAGCCGTTTTTTTTTCTTAGCGATGACGTTATGTTCTCGTATGGTGAGTATTGTAATATGTAATGTATAAATAAGTTTGATTGCACAATTTAATACCGCTGCAGATACACCTAAGACCGCCTGGTAACATATTATCTACTTTTATATTCAGATGTGAAAAAAGTAAGAGTAGTTATTGTAAATGTATATTTTTTTTAAATCTCTGTTTATAGACGATTTCATAAATGCCACCCTCATAATGGTTCTCTGTTCTGCACATTTCTTACCATTATTAACCAGGCTGCCAGGATGCTATTTATCTTACGGAGATCTTATGGGGCGTCGTTGCGTCTCGAGTCGTACATATTATGGTATAATATGATATGACACGTCTCATAGGTACACGGATCTCCGTTATGAAGAAGGTTTGACACCTAACGATATACATATCGTCATCTTAGAGTGAATACCTCGGAGGTATGTGATTTGTATGTAATTTTTCTGGACGAAGGTAAAAATGTGGTGTAAAATATGTGTAAAATGTAGTAAACGCAATAATATTTGTAGTTAGTATTTTAATTAGTTAAATTATACCTCTTTCAGACACTATATTACTTTAATAATATATTTGAAAAAGAAGGTTTTTCTTCAAAAAAATCTTTAAAAACGAACAATGTGAAAATTCGTGTGCGAGACTTTCTCTCTAAGGCGACGATATATGGGTTAAGGACGAATTGTTTCACATTACAGCTGATCGCTTTAAACTTATATTTCCTGCTTATTGATAGATAATAAACTTACTATATAGCCCAAAGATGTTCAGGTCGTTAATGATATAAATGGCAGAACCAACAATTGGTGTTTATGAGAAACGTACATAGAATTAATAACGCTTTGATAAAACAACCCGACATAAAACATTGTATTTCAAACATTTAAAAAATAAAACCGTGTACCGTTTAGAAACTCTCGTTCCCACAAAGGCCATTTTCCGGTGTCACTTCATAAAAATAGCCTTGCTAATGGGTTATTATTAAACTTACAGTATGTACCTAAAGTTTTTGTTGGCGCAGCGCGTACGCAGTGCGGCAGTCGCGTGGGTGAACCAAGCGAAGCATTTGCCTCATTCACCTGTCATTTTTATTTTACTACGAGCTTATGATTGCGTATACGATTACGGTTCAGCTGTTTTTTCAATAGAGAAGTACATGTTGTTAGGTGTCGGTGTAAGAAAACAATAGAGCGTGTTGGTATACACGCTACATGTGTATACTTTTGGTAAAACAGTTTCTTTGAAAAGATTTGTGCATCGAGCGATTTTTTTAAAGCACTGTTTTTAAATAAAATTAAGATAAGTCAACTATTTCCAGCAATTTTAATATGCATGCCTATACCTTAACGTATTTTTTTTTTACATAATTTTCATCATTATTATGATGCTTATCATATCGTACAACCAGCTTTTGAATCCAGTCGTCATAGAAGTCTGCCGCTTGATTTGACATCTACCGCAACACGGACGTTTTGCCATTGTCGTCGTCATCGTCACATGCGCTAGATTGGGATTATATAGATGGTGATCAAGTTGTGACAATGCGACCTCCTTCATTGTCCCATCTCATCTTTTCATTACCCTCTTTTTTGGTTCCTAATCACATACTTCTGAAATTTTGAATTTTTGAATCTCAAATTCCTTTTCTTCGTCATTCTTACTTTGCTTCATTCCGTCGTCACTCCCATCGTGTCTAAATCCCCAATCATGTCAACCTAATGAAACAAAGAGTACCTTATACGTGACGAGTACAGAATCATCAGCTCGTAAGACCCCCTGGTGGCTAACGCAGGAAATATTTTCCCCTATACATACACGTATCTTCAAATTGATGCTTTTTTCTGATTTTCTGGGTTCATGTTTTTATTTAAAGATGTTTTGAAGTTTTACATTGCCTTTATGAAATATATTTCGGGTTCTGAAAAATTATCTAAAAATTGTATAGCAAAAAAAGAGATGCCAGCGCCATCTATTGATTAACGACGTCTATCTTCCTGGGCATACAAAGCAAAATGTACGTAGTGATTAGACCGTGTTAGGCATATAAGCACTTAATGTTTCAACATTAAGTGCTTATATATTGAAGGGATAGAACATTTATGTGAATATAGGCCCTTTTGGGGTAAACCCAAACTTTATGTTATGTTTAATCTGTTTTTATATTATTGTACCTGTTTTTATATCAGTGTGTTTTTTGTGACAGCCTATCTTTTTGTGCTTTTAACCTCTTCATATAATAAATGTTATGTGGACTGAGTCTTCTCTTCAATTTCGCCAAGGCGAGGTTGCAAAGTTGTCAGTTTCATCAACTTTCTGCAGCAAATCTTCAGTAATGACGAAGTCACCCACTAAGTTTCTCGTCATGAACATTCTGGCGACCACCTAAAAGCTCTAACCCATTTCCGTGCCATTCCAACGCTCATAGCATTGTGTCCATACACTTCACAGATCTGACGACGAATCACTAGTTGCTTTATTTATACCAATTAATCAAGGGTAAGATTTATCGTCTACCGCTACACCATCTCTACATTTACGCATTAGATAGTTAATTTACGCAAAGCGGTAGTACGTAATAGTTGTATATAAAACATGAATATAATCGTAGTATGCTTTCATTGGGCCAGTGTGACGGACTATGGCCTAAACCCTCATAGTTCTCTCTATGCCCCGTGCCCAGCAGTAGGAGTTATAAATGGATTGGTGATACTTTCATTACTATAAAAATGGGGCACGATAAACAAATGGGACAAATCAGTGGGACTACGTGAAAACGGCGTTTTTAATTCAAGACGCTTTCTTATTAACCCGACTATGACCCCATATGGTATAGCGCCGATTCGATTCCCAGTTGAAAAAATTAAAGACAATGGAGTGCAGTAAAGAAGAGAAGAGACGAGAAGTGTGTTAGGTAGGAATGTGGAGGATATAAGGGGGATATATATATATATATATATCTATTACTGTTCACGAAATTAAATCGTAAGTTATTTTTAAAGTGAGAGTTAAAGAGCATTATTTATCTACTATTCCATCCATATCTTAGGTATTATATTATAAAATATGTATTTATCTAAGTATTTATATAATTTATAACAATTTTATATTATTATATTATTTTTTTCCTTGTTTTGTTGTGCACATATATGCCCGTTCTTTTAGTTATAGTGTCCTGTATTTAGGTCTGCAGGAAGAAATTTCTATTAGAAATAAGCAAAACCTTTTGTTTTTAATTTCGCTTGTATTCTTTGTGACTTGTTGTATTTTTCCTGTACAATAAACTATTAAATAAATAAAAATAAGGGGAGAAGAAGGCCAAAGAAAACATGGATGGATTGTGTGAAATATGACATGGATAAGAAAGGTATGAGTACGGAAATGACGGCTAATGGGGGAGAGTGGAAGAAAATACATGTCATGCCAACTCCACCTAGCCTGGGATTAAGACAATTTTATATTTTAATTTATATAGGTGGAGTTGAAGAACAAGAAGAATGGAGTGCAATAAAAGTGCAAATAATTATCTAGATTAGAACGGTTAATTGAAGTGACTATTTGGCACGTTTCTTTAATTTATACTATTCTGTTCTTGGCTCTTTATAGGCAAGAAATTGAGAGAACGATGTAGGCGGCAGTCGACCTTGTAAAGACTAAAGACTATATGGCAATGGCGCCCACGAGATAGTGCCTTCTCTTGTATTGGCGCATTCCTTATGATGATACGTGCCTTTCTTTTTTTAAAGAGTATATCGTATCTCCATCAATGTGAACTTTTGAGTAGGGACAAAAAACAGTATTACTAGATAGCCCGGGTTTTAAATCGGCACTTTGTTAACGCCGGTTAACAAATCGGCACTTTGGTTTTGAAACGAGTTAAAATCTATTAACGCGCGAAATAGAGTGCAAAAACTATTTACAACTAAACATTTTGTTATAAATCGAGTTTAGTTAAAATGTAATGATATAATTACAAAATGTTTATTGCTTTCTGATCTAGACAATTCGACTTGCCTTTCTATTTAATCGATTCGCTTGAAAATCGCATTGAAATAAATTGATACAAAACATCGTTAAACATCGTGCACTCGAATCGAGCTTCATAATAGTCGAATGTAATGAGAATGGGCATGATTGCAAGGTGGGCGTAAATAGTGTGGTGTTGCCTCTTTTTCGTCTAAAAAGATTTTTTACATCGAAAGTAATGGAATTATACCAAATTCCGAATCCGCCGTTTCCACTCACGATTTCAGGCAGAAATGGATTAAAACCCGGAACTTTGGCTTTAAACTGATTGGTTTGAACCCACTGCTCATCTCTGATTGTACCTTACCTTTATTTTTAACTACAAAATGGTCAAGAAACAATAATTTTAAGCTTGCGCTTGAAGAGCAAGAAAGGGAAAGTTTTGGAAGTCTAAAGACCCAGTTACGAGGTCTTCGAATTTAGCCGACGATATATAGAGGCCTAAAATATATATTTTGTTGATTAAGACGATGTGGTCACACTTCATTAGTGGTACCGATGCATGAAACAATTTGAAAAACTGTCTTAAAACTTAAACGAAAAAAGTGATTTACAATTCGGAAATAATTATCTACCCTAATTGTTAATATGTATTAAACTGCATCCGTGGCCAGAAGGTTACCATGTAGGTCTGCCACGCAAAGTTCCTGGGGTCGATTTCCGGGAGAATTATTTGTATGGCCTACATTTATCTCTCACGTGAGTTTGGGTGTCTTTTATGGTTGTCTACGTGTGTGTCTACACCCCTGAGTGCGTGCATATAACGCAGTTTTTATGATATCTTCACCAAATTTAATTTATAGTATAGTATTTTGTAATAACTAAGTTAAGGGTGCTGGTGAAATTTCAGGTACTTGGGACTTGTCAACTTATGTCTCATGGTGACGGGCGCAGTGGCAGTGTGCTCCTTAGGTCTTTGCGTGGCACTACTGTCATGTAGCTTACTATCAGGAGCACTACATGCTCGTCCCGTTACTTGATATTATAAAAAAAAGTGAAGTAATAAATAAAAATATAAAAGAAAAGATCTTGTGCAGTAAACCGGTAGACTGATTTGAAATATCCTACTTGTGCAAGTAGCATATCAATCAATAAAAGAATTCACGGCACCAGAATGGTAAATAATTAAATACTAATTAGTAATTTAATTACGCCTTCATGACATGGAATCTTTTCAAACCGGTGAATCGCGGTTACCCGACTGATTCGCGAAGATTGCTTTTGTAGGCAATTGCTATAGTTTATGACGACATTTTACTCTTGTAGCTTAATATGTGTAAGACGGCTAGGTAACGGTTTGCGATCTCCCACATCGGTCTAACTAGAATAATCAGAAGGCATCAATGGTACCATTGATGCTTTCGACAATAATTCAACTTTGTACTAATGTTCTCAGTAACCTCAACAAGTTTCTTCGTTTTTTTTTCAAGAACAATTTTAAATTCAATTCATTTTTTTTAATTAGACAAACTTATTAAATTCCTTATTGTTATATTTGTTATTATGTTTTATTAGTATTAAGTTGCGTTTGATGGAACTGCATGATTATAGGGTACAAATTTACAAATTATTGAATATCAATTACGTAAAAACTATGACAATTTTGAATGCAAGGCGGATCATAGTGATTTATAATAAATTACTCTACCGCCTTTATTACCTGTGTATCATCAAAAAGAAATAGGTGATTTGATTTACTTGTGACGACAAATTTATACCTACCTATGTGTTAGTCTTTATTACCATTCTTGTAAAGTTTGTTATCTCTAGGTTCGAAGACATTTTATTCTCATTAAGACAAATCATATGAAACCAATTACTGTCGTCCTCAAAATTGTGGAATACAGAAAAAACAATTAGAAAATTTAAAAAAATACTGAGCTTACCTACATTCGTAAAGAAAACACAATTGCATTATGTACACACGGCAGCACGTAAGGCTATACATTGAAATATCTTAGGGTGTACTCTCGTTACCCGTACGACATCCGTTTGAAACAATTACAGTCAAATATATAATACTCGGCCACATGCCCCTAAAATCTTTGCGATTTAAAGCTCTGAGCTGAACAATTTTTTGATTTTACCGTCTTTTCTTCATCGTAGAGACGAGTACATTGATTTAAAAAAAATCATTGATGAGGAACGACATCCAAGTATGGCACTGTTCTTTTTAATATCATAAAATGCAAGCATAAAGTATACAGACATGTACTAAGTAACTACAATAAAAGACTGCCTACTTAGATACTTACACAACATGTTACGTTCCACGACAAAGAACACTCGTTGTAACACATAATGTTACGGTCACTCCATTAATACGTAACGAGTGTTAACATTTTTGCGTTTTATTTTTTCATCACTGAAAATACTTGTTTTATACACATCGTCGGTTAAATTTGTAAATATCGTAGCCTCTATTTAATATGAACTTTTGAGTAGGCACAAAAAACCGAATAACCAGAAATAATTATAATGACAATCTATGATTATACATTTACTTTATAACTAAAAAAGGGTCTACTAATTTTATTTTAAGCTTTAATTTGCTTGAAGAGTAAAACAAGTTGGTCGAAAAATGGGTTACGAAGTTTTCAAATTCAGCCGACGACATTTTAAGTCGAAATAATGCATACTCACTACGCTTTTCAACATCGATTTGAGCATGAAGCAGAAATAAAGAATTTTTTCACAATCAGAAGCACACACACTCACACACACACACTCAACATAGCCTCGCACTAGGGAAACCCTGTGTCGCGGGTGCCATGGACACACACATAGACAACCACAAATTACACCCAAACTCACGAGATAAATAATTGTAGGCCATACAACTATTTCTCCCGGCCCGGGAATCGAACCTGGGACCTCTTCGTGGCAGTCCGGCATGGTAACCGTTCGGCCACGGAGGTAGTTCATAACAAACTTGACACTTTATACTTTGAACCGTCCTTAATTTAAATCTTAACTCTTTCATGTACAATGCTTAAATAGTGCACACAAAACTGTCAGTACTTTTCGTGCCGTAGTGCTTATATTCTTAATATAAGAATAATATTAATATATTAAATCATTGAATTTTGTCAGTAAGTTGGAATAACGCCTATCGGCGGCAACTACAGAGAAAGAACTTGGAAATCGCAATGTAAAGCCCGGAGTTAGTTTTTAGCGAAACGGGGTTCCCCGAATATTCTATTATTTCATTTTAACGTAAACGCCGTTACTGTACATGAACAATGAATGTAAATATTTTATTCTACTACTATCATATTACTATTTTTTTAATTACTTTCTAAACCCTTTATTATTCGGATTTATGATTCTATATTCGGTGATGACACACGGTACGTTTTACAATGTACATTTATAATATGTAATTTTGTATTAAGAAATCTATGTAATCTGCGCCAAAGTCCACGCTAAAAAGTGTTCGAACTTATAGGGCGTTAAAATCGTATACAGAGCGTCATTCACGCTTTAGTCTTCGTTTGTTCGACTGACAGCGAAGCAAGCTAAATTAGACAGTACTGCGATGACATTACAATTTAAATTCAACGTTTTAGCTTTTTCATATTCCTTTACATGTCACTACGTTTAAATAGGTTGACTTGGGACATTTTTTTCGTGGTTTTTGTATTAGACCCGTCGTCCATTTATTTGTAAGTCAATGCTCAAAACACACTTCTTGAATTATTTTTATTACAAAAAAATTAAAAAATAACAATTTATCACTACTATAATTAAATAAAAGAAAATAATTTAATTCCTTAATTTATTAATAATAAAGAGAAGAAAATAAACATTATTATTATTAACCGACTTTAAAAAAGGACGAGGTTCTCAATTCGACTGTATGTTTTTTTGTATGTATGTTTCGCGATAACTCCGGTATTTGTGAACCGATTTTCATGATTCTTTTTTGTTGGAAAGAGGGTACCTACATAGTGGTTCCATTTCACTTTGGAGAAAATCATCCAGTTCTAAGGGTGGCTGATCACGCATGCACATTCATTTTTATAAATAGCGCCTACGTTTTACTTAAGGAGCAATTATTTTAATGGTTGGTTTTGCTATTCTCTAATTCAAGGCGATTTTCTCTCTCAATATACTTTGAGTAGTGAGAACCGACTTTTATTATCTCCTGTGTCAAGTCCTGTATAGTAGCAAATTAGTCCCCTAGTGGATGAAACTGGTTTGCGCACTGTCCGGTAACCGATTTCAATAAAACTTGGTAAATAGATGTAATTCCACGGACTTTTAAGGTCGGTTTTTTTAGTACTCTGTACTGAGATTATTTTGTCTATCTATTTTAGACTATCGCCATCTCCCATGGCCTATTAATATTATTATAATTTATAAACATAATAAAATAGCAATTTAAACTACCAAACGTAGCGTCATAATTAAACTATTGGCATATCACTTGTAAGTATCTCTGTCAATTAGGTAGAACAACATTCATGTTAGTGATCGAACGAACTATAAATAAGCAACCACCCACTGTAGAATAATTTAATACGTAATCTTTCTCGTTCGACATTTCAATTGTACTCATAATGTTGTTATTTTTTTCTCACAACAAAGTGAATGGAAATTCTTAGAGAAATAAAATATTTAAACCCAAATTGTTACTGAATATCGCAGTAAGATCATGTTGTAGTTGAAATTAATTTAAGATGAAAAAAAGATAGACAATCGTTCAAAAAATGAACATTTTTGAGGATTTGACAAATCACAAAATAAGTGTACTTAACGTACTTATTTACGACCAAAGCCGTGCCGAGAGAAAGTTGTCGGGGATGGCACACTTACCACAGAGTGTACTTACTTGTGCATTATTAGCATGCGACTCTGCACCTTATCGCGAATGAATTAAATTTCTGTTGCTCGAGTAAAGGCCAATAGGTGTTTATAAAGTGTTGAACATTTTAGGGTGCTGTGTTTGTGTTACGGACAAAAAAGCGAATAACTAAAAAGTAATTGTTTTAAGTTTCTGATGTTTGACGTTTTCTGAAGTTTTCTTCGCGGTCTGATATATCGGGTGATTTTTATTTTGTGTTTATCGGCATGAATGGCTTGATATATTATTTGTTTTGAAAGACGACAGTTGTTTGTCCTGTTGTTCAAAAGTTCAATAGGTCGTATCACACAGCCGTCTTTGGTACTTTATTAAATTAGTAGTACAATAAATGCAAACTAATATTATAAATGCGAAAGTACCTAAGTCTGTTTGTCCGTTACATTTTAACGCCTAAGAAACTCAACATTTTAGTAGATTGTAGTAGAGCTCCTTGTCAAAGAACTCGTCCAGGTAAGTACTGCCATTTTACCTATTTCTGCTGCCAAGCAGTAATGTTAGATTTACTGTGTTTCGGTTTTGAAGGGTAAGGGCGCTGGTGAAATTACAGGCACTCTTGTCTACTTATGTCTCAGGGTGACAGGCACAGTGACAGTATCCCTCAGATCTTAGCGATTTAAAGCTCTGAGTGGCACTGCAACTGTTATGGACAGGCGTGTCGCTTACCAACAGGCGTGTCGCTTACCAACAGGCGCACGATTTGTTAGTTCTAGCACTTGGTTTCATAATAAAAAAACAATTTTGTTGAATTTTGGTATAGAGGTCAGTTGCGAGGCGTGAAACTTGTCGTTAGTAAAGCCAGAGCGAAACAAAAAATATCTTACTTCACTTATTAGCACACAAGGTCCTAGCATACTTCGTTTCACTGGTTAACTTATTCTACACGTAAAGTCTACACAAAATATAGTATTTCATAATACGTGTATAATTTTAGATAAGCCGGTAGAAATCGAGTTATATGGACGCCTCGCCACTGATAGAGACAGATGGGAGCTAGGGGAAGCATGTAGGCTACTTTCTTTCACAAGAATAAATGTTAAAGGGGGTGAAATAGGAAATGAAAATTTGTATGGAGAAGGCTCCTCGAAGCACTTGTTCTACGCAGACGAAGTCGCGATCAGCAACTAATAACGTAATAATGTGCCACAGAACCACACCAATTGCCTCAAACTAGTTAATTTCCTGAACTATGAGTGCCAGAGCAACGGAATTCACTCTGGGGCACTTCCCAGAACACCCAGGCCAGAACCAATTAGGAAAGGTCATTTCCTAAATTGGCCCTACCGGGGATCAAAGTCGGGACCTCCTAATTTAGTGCCCACATTGCAATCCGTTGGGCTACATCATCATCATATCAGATGGAAGACGTCCACGGCTGAACATAGTCCTCCTCCGAGATTAGCCCCTTCGACGCGACGTGCAGGTTACCCGCCGCCCTTACCAGGTCATCCGTCGATCTAGTTGGGAGCCGTCTCACTGAACGAGAACCTTTCTGCTTCAAAGGCCGTTAGTTCTACGAGCTATGTGCCCTACCCACTGCCACTTCAACTTGCTAATATCAAAGGATTGACGCCTGACCTTGACTGCCGTGGCCCAACGTCGGTCGATCTTTGTCAATTAAACAAATCAATAGCGAAGATATAAAATAAAAAAACGACCACAAAAGACATCATCATCATCCCCTAGTTTGCCATTCTTAGAGGTGGATTATTTTCTTCAAATTTAAACCCTTATTTAGGACCACTACGGAGGGGTACGTCTTTCCAACAAAAAACGAATCATCAAAATCCGTTCAAAAATACCGGATTAATCGCGTAACATGCATACAAAAAAAGCAGTCGAATTGCGAATCTCCTCCTTTTGTGAAGTCGGTTAAAAAAGAGCTACTACCGCTATTACTTACTTTTTTTTATTATAATTTAGAAAATATTAATTATGTCTTGCATAATACTATAATTTAAAAAGGTCGATTGCGGAAGAGTTAAAGGAAGCGGGAACATTGTTTCCTGCAACACAGCCTTGTAGGTACAAACAGTTACAAAAGAGGCGGTTTTTCTCTACATATTGAACCTAATATGGCTGCGGTCAGCGTTGCTAGATAACAGTTTAAATTCTAAATATATGATCAGTACACGTGGAGAAATAACAAATATAGATAATTATAAGTTTCCTTATAAAAAAAACCCGACTTCATAAGTTCGTGCAACTATACATTTGCCAAGTTTTGTTGAAATCGGTTACCACCCTTAGAGGTTGAATATTTTCAAATTTAAATGAGACCAATACTGAAGTATCTTCGTTACAACAAAAAAAAATCAACAAAATCAGTTCACAAAACAAAAACGGTCGAATGAAAACCTCCTAATTTTTAATATTTTGCTGCAACAATTTTCTAAAGAATGCAATACTAAATGAATGCAAATAACAAACGTTTGTAAAGAAAAGTGAAACTTAATTCAAGTGCCGATTTTTTGTTATTACCAAACGGCGTGGGTGAACAAGTCGTGCCCTCATGCGTAAGGTGGTAAGTGACCTATTTAAATTGGATATATTTAGATTGGAAATTTAGATTTTGGAGGCACTGTCACTGTACCCGTCACCTTGATACAAAGTTTTTCAATGTTACAGCAGTAGAGCTCGTCCAGGGAAGCACCGGGATTATGTCAGCCGCCAAACTGTAATGTGAGCATTATAAATTACACGCACATGGGTCTTGTCAACTTAGGGTCGAAACACAAAACTGCGAATAGGCGCGATACGAATTTGCAACACAGAAAACTGCGACGCCGGTTGCTGCGATGCGATTACGTGCAGCAAGGCGTCTCACTGCCACGGTTCGGTTGACCATTCCTTCTACTTTCGTCAAACGTACTGAACGTACTCTTCAAACACTGCTGTTATTCATAAGAAAATATTTCAGCTTGTGGAGGTGCTGCTGGTGCTGGGGGCGTTCTGGTGGATTGTAAAGGTGTGTAGCCTGGATAGCAGTAATAGCCTCCGCAGCCTCGCAGCCTCCAACATCTTATATAGTAAATTTCGCAATTCAAACGTTGAAAGTCCAGTTTATAGATATTTAATCGGTTTTAACAAATAAAATGTTTAAAATGTAAACTGTATAAATATAGCTAGTAAACGATTCAAAAAGGTAAATAATGGTATGTTCGCTACCGCGGTCGCGCAGAAAGTGACGATGGAAAGAAACAAAATCAGAATGCGAGGTAAAATGGAACAATTTTAAATTTAAATATGAGTAGAAGAAGAAAAAACGATACGATACGAATGGAGAGAGGCGATACAAAAAGGTGGGATGACGGTATAAGGAGGTCACACCGTCACAAGCTATTCGCAAATTCTAACGATGCGTTGTGCGAGCTCGTAGATTTCTGCGATGTGGCGCCCCACCGCAGTTTTGTGTTTCGACCCTTATATCTCATGGTGACAGGCGCAGAGGCAGTGCCCCTTAGATGTTTGCGATCTAAAGTTCTGAGTGGTACTGTAGCTGCTATGGACTGGCACACGATAGCTCGTTTTCCAGAACTCTACTCAATGCTCGAGTCAGGACTTGAATATGATTTAAAGCACTAGAAATCATACTCAAGTCCTTGCCATTAGGGTCGTATTTCCAGTGCTTGAAATCATACTCAAGTCCTGACTTAATAATTCACGCACACACTCAACATAGCACCTCACTAGGGAAACCCTGTGTCGAGGGTGCCATAGACACACACATAGACAACCACAAATTACACCCAAACTCATGAGAGAAATAATACAACTAGTAGTAGGCCATACAAATATTTCTCCCGACCCTGGAATTGAACCTGGGACCTCTGCGTGGCAGTCTGGCATAATAACAGTTCGGCCACGCAGGCAGTTTGATCATTGAGTGGAGTTTTTCCTATGTTTTGCTCAGAAACAGGCGCTGGGTATCATAAAAAAACACTTTGAAGAAAAACTTAGCTGCGCCCC
>NW_020656001.1:601790-624448 GCF_003589595.1 Hyposmocoma kahamanoa
AGTTTCGGACTTTTGGCTTTGTGAAATGTACTAATATATACTCCCCACTATAAAGAATGGCACAAATTACAGCAGGCCTATAGCCATCAGTGGGTGAATTGGCTGTTGAAATGTACCTTCTAATCTATAGCCACGTCTAACCATGAAACTGCCAACGATTTAGTGATTTCCAAATACGTGAACTTTAAACGAACGTCCACGTGTAGGTGTCTGTATCAAATAACGCTCACAATCTCAGTTGGTAGGTGAGTATTTTTACAGCTTCATAAAGATGTTTTATAGTAAACGTGTAGATATACCTACTATTGTAAATATTTTACAAATTACATTATTAAATTTAAATCTCATTTTAGTAGTTTTTACCTGTCCTGGATTTATACAGAACGCACGAAGAGACCAGGCACCGTAGCTGAGCTATTTGAAAAATTGAAAAGCCAAATACACCAAGGTTTCGACTAAAAATATTTTGCGCATCCTTTAGTGTCGATACTCTCGTGCCGTCTCTGGGTATCATAAAAAAACACTTTGAAGAAAAACTTAGCTGCGCCCCTTTTGCATTGCTTGTTGATTACTATAGAAAGTGATTAAGAGAGAAAATCCATGCATACATTGACAGCATAGTGCGACGGTCAACTGGAATGTTGTTATGTTGTCTAGATAACACCTACATTCTTCTTTAATTATAATTTGAATAAAATTGCTTTTTTGCCAACCTTGTAGACTAAAGTTTCGGACTTTTGGCTTTGTGAAATGTACTAATATATACTCCCCATTTGGGTTTCTAGGGTTCCAGTCGGCCGCCCCTTAACAAAACTTAGCAAGCTTGTGACGCCATTGATCGAAAAGCATCAGTCTTCGACATTTATTTTTAAAGTTCATTTCTAATGATATTTAGGACAACATTATCTATCATAGTAATACGTTTTTTATTGCTCAGGTCAATTAGTGGGTGTATTATTACGAGTGTCGATTACTGGTTAGTGTATTAGTGGAATTTTGGTGTCAATTACTGGAGATTTAGAGAAATTCTAGTATAATAGCTTTTTTATGAAACATAAGCTTTCTTAAGGATTATATTTGTCAAATAAACTAATCGCTATTGATATATGTTTCAAAACAAAAAAGTTATTTCAATTTTAAAGGCACACTTTCCCTTAATATTTCTATTATTGGTGCCATGACCCTAAGTGCTTTAAAAAAAATTTTACAGGAAAGCCCAAAACACAAAACAACGACGCCTTAAACCACAGAACAATAAACAATTTTCCTGTTAATGTAAAAATTTGTTATATTAAGGTTTTCAAAGTTTTTTACAAAAGTTCATTATCCACTAATTGCCAATTCAAATACCAAGTAAGGCATTTTAACTACTTTAAAACCTAAAATATAGCAAGTCTCAAATACTTGCTTTGTTTTGAATTGGTTAAAGTGACTTACTTTATTCATTTCATTTCTTAAAATATTATTCATTGTTTATGTACGAACTCTACTCAATGCTCGAGTCAGGACTTGAATATGATTTAAAGCACTAGAAATCATACTCAAGTCATACTCAAGAAAAAAGACGTGGAGGAAATAATTACTAAAAACTTTCTTTCTTCTTATTTAAAGGTGGTTACGCACTGCGACTTTTAGTGGCGACGCAAACGTTTTGGACGCACACTCGCGATTTATCATATTTACATACACGCGCGACTCTAAGGGTCGTTTTTTAGAACTCTACTCAATGCTCAAGTCAGGATTTGAGCAGACTTGAGTATGATTTCAAGCACTGGAAATACGACCCTAATGGCAAGGACTTGAGTATGATTTTCAGTGCTCACTGCAATACTCAAGTCCTGACTTGAGTATTGAGTAGAGTTCTGGAATACGACCCTAAGCAGCGATGCATCGCTACTGTATCGCGTTTACATCGCTGCTAAAACTCGCTGTGTGTACCGCTCTTAGAGTCGTATTTCCAGTGCTTGAAATCATACTCAAGTCCTGACTTAATAATTCACGCACACACTCAACATAGCACCTCACTAGGGAAACCCTGTGTCGAGGGTGCCATAGACACACACATAGACAACCACAAATTACACCCAAACTCACGAGAGAAATAATACAACTAGTACTAGGCCATACAAATATTTCTCCCGACCCTGGAATTGAACCTGGGACCTCTGCGTGGCAGTACGGCATAATAACAGTTCGGCCACGCAGGCAGTTTGATCATTGAGTGGAGTTTTTCCTATGTTTTGCTCAGAAACAGGCGCAGGTAGCATCGCATTTTTATACTTGATAATGATAGTGCGTTACCTTAGCTCGTTTCCATACGAAGTCGAAGGGGGGTGTCTGGTGGTAGAAGACAGAGGCTTGAGTGGCGGGGAAGTCGGGGTCGGTCCACAGCTCCCCCCGTTGCAGGCATTGCGCCTTTATGCGCTCGTAGTCCGTCATCCTGCAAAATTGTAATAGAAATCGTTTGTAATAAAAATATTTGTCCTATTTTCCCTTAGTAACAATAATAGATACGACTTAACATTTTATCGAAACCGAGTTATTTACATCATAACATAGAACACGATATGCTGAATCTATAAACTTTCAGCTTTTTAGCTGATTTCAAGCTGTAATGTCAGCATTACTGTGTCCCGATTTTGAAGGGTTAAGGGTGCTGGTGAAATTACTTGCACTTGAGACTTGTCAATTTATGTCACTCCATACAACGGTCAACAATTATTTACCTACTACTGCTACATATAGCAAGGCGCTATCTGCACACGCGCAAATGTGTGCGTGAAGTGGCAGGGTTACCCATCACTTGCTCGTACTATTTACGTTACGTGGTCAGAGCGGCAACATAGCGCAAATTCTAACGCGAATCTGTTATCCATAATTCTATTATAGAATCCTAATAATTATACATGTTCATTACGTATTTATATCGATATAATATTATATTTTTTATTAATCCGCTAACTAGAATAATATTGAAGATTTATTTTTAAAATATATTAAAAGCACTTTGGACAGGTATCTTTAAAAAAGTTAACCAAAGTATTTGAAATTGCGTGTCCAACGTTATCATTACCTAGTTAATAATTAGGTATATTCACTACGTAATATTTATCGGCAATAAAAATTGAAAATTCGAGGACCCTTGTCTAGTTCACGAAGCTATGGCGTCTTATTATATTGATACAATAAATCCGTGTTATATATTACTCTGCACTAAAGAAAACAATAACTGAATGAGTCTCAGACATAAGTTTATTCACGTTTCATCTTTCAAAAAACGAAAGAAACTCGTCTCTTTATCCCGTTTAGATGTTTATAAACAGCCGTACACAGCACTATTCACGACATTATAAATAGTGAAATAAAATGATGTTATACATTAACGTACAAATTTCGTAATGAATACATGAAAACTATATTCAAATATCAAAGCTGTCTTAGCGCGAAAACGGCTCGCCGACAGCCTCGTTCTCGTTCAGTCAATGTGACCGTCAATGTGCGGGGCGTGGTGCTGTATCTAAAGCTAGAGAGGGGCGGAGAGTGTCCGTTCTCATTACTTATTTGTTCTCTGCTTATGTCTCAGGGTGACGGGCGCAGTGGCAGTGTCCTTCAGATCTTTGCAATTTCAAACTGTGAGTGGCAGTGCAACTGTTATGGACAGGCGTGTAGCTTACCATCAGGTGCACGACTTGTTTGACCCGTCACTTGATATTATAAAATAAACTGTTACTCGAAAATTGTATATGAAATATTTCTTACGAGACGTAAACCATGTTCTAGAAGCGGAACAAAAGAATTACTGCGTCTTGTCATTGTCACCATTTACAAAACCGCTGTATAATTTGCCATACAAAAATTAGTACGAGTAATTTACGCGGTCGCTAGTGATAACTGTCACAGTAAACTCCTGGTAGAGGCACTGAAGCCAAGTCTTTGACTGAAGCTATATAAAGCTAACCAAAAAAAGTCAACAAAGACAAAAGACGTGGACAAAACAATTACTAAAAACTTTCTTTCTTCTTATTTAAAGGTGATTACGCACTGCGACTTTTAGTGGCGACGCAAACGTTTTGGACGCACACTCGCGATTTATAGGCGCTTGCGTCGATGCAAATGCGTCTACCTTTACATACACGTGCGACTCTAAGGGTTGTATTCTAGAACTCTACTCAATGCTCAAGTCAGGATTTGAGTATGGTTTAAAGCACTCGAAATTATACTCAAGTCCCTGCCATTAGGGTCGTATTTCCATTGCTTGTGTTTACTCTACTGAATGCTCAAGTCAGGATTTGAGCAGACTTGGGTATGATTTCAAGCACTGGAAATACGACCCTAATGGCAAGGACTTGATTATGATTTTCAGTGCTCACTGCAATACTCAAGTCCTGACTTGAGTATTGAGTAGAGTTCTGGAATACGACCCTAAGCAGCGTTACATCGCTACATTATCGCGTTTACATCGCTGCTAAAACTCGCTGTGTGTACCGCTCTTAGAGTTGGATTCTTGTCAATGGAAAAATCGCCAACTATCTCAGTTCGTTCAGCGTCCTAGTTTTATTTGCTTATATAACTTTTTCCCTTGTCTGATTATATAACTTTGTCTCGGTCTCCCTCAGCCTCTTTTTCCAACAACTTTCTTTTCTAGAATGCTTGTAAGAATACTAAGAGCATTAAATAAATAAATAAAATCCTCATTCTCCTTTGGTTCTTTATTGTCTTTAATAAGTTATTATTATCCTGCACGATTCGATTATTGTGTTTTTTTTTTGTAACCTTACCTTACCTTACCCTTCAAACCCGGAACACTTTACTGCTTGGCGGCAGAAATAGGTAAGGTGACAGTACTTCCCTGAACGAACTTTTCACAAGGAGCTATTTATAGATATATAGATATCCTACTGCTATTTAAAACAATAAAACATTTGGAATTGTAATTATATTTAAAAAAAACCTTCACTGATCAAACAAAAGAAATTGACAAATATAGATTATGTAGAACGTGTTCCCGTTGAAACTTTTTTTAACATATTGCCTACAGCAAAATTTCACTTGTGGTAATAATTACTTTCTTCAATTGGGCTAATAATAATTTATGTCATGAATAACCCGTCTGACGGGCAGACATACAACAACAGAGCGGTATTCAGAATATAAATGAACAGATGAACTTCCAAAACAGGTTCTAGCAGCTGTCATTATGACAAAAGTGAGCGATGACGGTCAAATGCTCGCACCTGCCTAACACACTCGCTCTCTATACAATCTTTGCAGACATACATAGCAACAGCCTACTGTAGCCCAAAATACAACTGCGTCATTAGCATGCTGCTCCATTCCGAAGGAGTTTAGACTATGTTACCATTTCATTTTGGTCTCATTTCATTCAGTCCATCTAAATTGTACTTTTCACATTTTATTTAATAGTGTCTTATTCACAAAATACGTACGAGATAAATTACAACGAAAAATTACGTGAATAAACTTTGTTATGGGATGAACTAGTCGCGTGCCTGGTGGTAAGTGACACGCCTGTCCATAGCAGTTGCAGTGTCACTCAGAGCTTTAGATTGCAAAGATCTGACGGGCACGGCCACTGTGCTTGTCACCTAGAGACATAAGTTAAAACTGTAATTTCAGCAGAATCCCTTGCTTTCCAAAACCGGATCACAGTAATGCTCACAATACCGCTTTGCGGCAGAAAAAAGTAAACTAATAATAAATATTTAGTTATATATGAAAAATTTCAAATAACCATTATATCAATTAACTAATGATTAGAATACATTCAGTGGTGTAATAACATTTTCGCTTTTTGTATGGCAGACGTTGGCTTTACAATTCTCCGCCTCAGGCATCGTGAGGCAACTCGCATGCAAGTTCCTAAGACGCATCTTCAGAGGAGAACGCTTTTCTGCGTTAGGAGGGATAACGTGTGATGTTGCGGACTTCTTTTTTATCACCCTCTTTACTGGTTCCTGGCTATTTAGTTTTGAATCGTTCTCGAATTCCTTTTTCCTTCCATTATTTTTATGTTGGTTCGTTACGTCATCACTCCCATGAAAATTCCTAAAACGAAAGGACGTGCCCATAGATCACCCTCGTGTAAAACTCGAACTTCACGTGATTTAAGATATATAGGCCCTTTTGGGATAAGGTCTGGACTATACAGATTACTAATTGTACTTTTTTATATTTTCTTGTTACAGCTTTATCGTTTCTATTTGTAAATAAATTTATGTTTAGTTATGTCGACCGAGTCTTTTCTTTCGCTAAGGTTTTACAAACGGTAACAAATACCTATTGGTTCATAAAGGTTCATATGGGTTCATAAAGGGTACAGGATAAAAAGCATAGACACAGACATTTAAGTTTCAATTTCCACTGTTTACCGCTGGACGAATGGATCACCTATAATCCATAATTCAAATTGTCAAGCATGATAAATGCTTCTGTCAGTACATATCGCACAAATATTACAATAGTGTTGTAACTCAAAATATGTGAAATTTAATATTATATCGTTACTGAACGTAAAATTTGATTCTCTACACGTCAAAAAACCCGTTGTTAGAATATTGTAAGAAACAATCAAAAGATATCTACTTAACTCAAAAAGAGACACACTTTATGTGAGCTAGTTCTGGCCAAAATAATCGTAATTAAAAAACTTAAAATGACTTTTTCCTTTTTATTTTAAAAATACATTTGAGAAATTGTTTATGTGTCTATAATAAACTATAACATATAAATTTTAATGTTTTTTTTTGCGGGAAGTGAGTAATTCGTTTTTCATCGATTCTGAAAAAGTCCTCTTTTTGAGTTAATACACTATGGTATTAACAGTGCGATATATTTAGGCAGCATATAGAACTTCTCCGCGTTTATGTTCAGTTTAAAACAGAGTCGAGTTAGTTCGCCATCCACGTCTTTATGTCTTTTCTGCAAGCATCCACCACGGTTGAAATCTGTAAGTTCAGTGGCCATATCTAATTGCAGCCATTACGGCAAAATGTCACGTGTCGTGCTCACGTCATGTGCCCCGTTACCCTAAAGACCATACATTTTAAGAGAAACAATTATGGAGAAATTCACTGAGACAAAGTTTTCACCTTCTCTTAGCCCTATCAACTACATATAATCGCTCTAGAGTGATTTACTTTGCAAAAAATTCGTTTAGCTACCAACCGGCAATAAAGATTTATCGTTGACAGTTCGATATTGCGTGCGCGGTGACGTAAGACAAACCATGGTGCAAGCGTTCGCTTACTTCATTATCCCAATATGAACTTTACCGTTCTTGGCCTTAGAAAGGTTTCCGTCTGAACTAAAGGAAGGTGAGTGAACTTGATTGTTTTTAATAGCTGGCGAATAAGGCATTTGTGCCACTGTCGTCCGCGCGAGTCCGCTAGATTTGCCTTTAAAGGAAGATTAGAGAAAAAATAAATGGACAATTGAGACGAATTTGGAATTCGCTGTTTTGTTTGACTAATGACATTTTCTGTTTTTTAGTTTTTTAGATTTCCTTTGCTGTGTTTGAATTTCTTGTTTTCTTAAGTTCACCAGAGCTAAACTGCAATTGGAATTCTTTTTTTAATACACACAAACTGTTTATTTGTCAATCCGTCGTCACAGAGCTCATGACAAGGAACATAAATAAATTATTGGCTCCAGTGAGCACTTGATATCGATGTCAGTTGAATTAACTGCTGTGTTCATGAAAACTCATCGCCTTCGCCTCTCGCCGCTCCATCAGGACGTTTGTAGAGCATGAAACGATCAATATAAGTACTAATACAGATTCGAATGATGCTTTTCTATTGCAATAATGGGCTACATTTTATTTGGTAATACGGCTAAATTAGATTTTTGCCCTGTAGGTCTTTTTACTGGTTTTTATCTTGAAACAAGAAATGTTATTTGAGGATTGTACCCCACATGGTCATGATATAAGCTCGCTGGGATTCAGTCGATCTTTACAGGTCCGTTGAAGAGGCCTGATGATGAAAATAATGTTAGTTTTGGAAGGGAGGAAGCTATTTAACGTAGCAACGTTAATGATAATGGAAATTTGCTTAAAGGAGTCATCACACTTACCGAAACGGAATCGCATTAAGGTGGTCAGTAAAAGCTTTAAACGTAATTATAGAGAAAAAGACGAAATAGAGAAAAGAGAGAGCGTAAAAGAGCGCTGCGGTCCGAGCGGCAGCAAAATGCCTAAAATATTTTGCACTCTTGTTTGCACGGACATAAAGCAGCTTAAGTCGATTCAGCGCTAGCGAGTGTGGTGGCTTCCTTGGGTTGCTTTTTTGCCAAAGCTTGTTAAAGATGCTTATAGTAATAAGCTTGAGTGGCGGACAATAGTCGTAAATACGGAAACACATTTGTATGCCTAACCGCAAATTTCTAACAATAAGTCATCAGCTTCTAAGACATATATTGCAGCTGGAACCGCAAACCATAGCGCTCTTATCTCTAGAAAGATCTAAAGTTCTATACATCTCATCGATAGCAGACACACACCTAATATCGTAATCGCAAAATAGTCGTAAGTGGGTTCAGTGACAGCAAATGCATAAATATTTTTTTTATGATACCAAGTGGGACGAGCTAGTCGTGGGCATAGTGGTAAGTGACAAGCAGCCCAAAGCAGTGGCAGTACCACTCAGAAATTAAAATCGCAAAGATCTGACGAGCACTGAAACTGCGCCCATCACTCTGAGACATAAGTTGACAAGTTTGACAGCTAGGGGCATCAAGTAAAGTGGCAGTATTTCCCTGGACGAACTAAGTAATAAATTTTGGAAATGATATTGACCTCGAATATTGTTCAATGTTCTATCTCTGTGGCCCAACTGTCTGCATAGTGATTGTTGGATGACGATGAAGACCTATTTAGGAATTCCTAGTTTAAGACTTTGGCTCATTATTGTTGTTTAGTGTACGGTGGGCATAACTAAGTTAATAGTATTTTGTAATGGTATGTCACATGTCTTTGGGTTTTAATTACTGACATTTATTACTGATTTCATTGACTTACAATTGTATGGACGTCGGGTCCGCGCTAAAAAGTGTCCGAACTTATAGGGCGTTAAAATCGTATACAGAGCGTCATTCACGCTTTAGTCTTCGTTTGTTCGACTGACAGCGAAGCAAGCAAAATTAGACAGTACTGCGATAACATTAGAATTTAGATTCAACGTTATAACTTTTTCATATTCCTTTACATGTCACTACGTTTAAATAGGTTGACTTGGGACATTTTTTTCGTGGTTTTTGTATTAGACCCGTCGTCCATTTATTTGTAACTCAACTCGTCATCTCATGTCTTTGAGTGCAATTCTTTTTTTCACTTATTTGGGCGTAAATCAGGAACAGAATGCCAATCCTGGTCACTCGACTTTTTAAAAACCTCCTGCAGTTAATGTCAACTGCATGCAGTCGGTTTCGTCTGCATGGAGTTGTGTTATACGGACTTCTCGCATGCCTAACTTTCCTATGTTGTCTCGGGTTTGGGTGTCTGTGGTACTGTTCTTGTTTCCAATTTTCACAACACAATTGCTTTAGTTATTTACGTATAATCAGTTTTATTATTATTTTTTTTTTAATCGATTCCTACATTAACTAAGATAAGAGCTAATGATCTTTAAACAGCTGAATCGATGTTTATCAAACACAAAAACGCTTTGAGTACAGTACATCTTTTTTTTTATAGTATCAAGTGACGGGACGAACAAGTCGTACGCCTGTTGGTAAACTACGCGCCTGTTCATAGCAATTACAGTACCACTCAGAGCTTTAAATCACAAAGATCTGAGGGGCACTTCAACTGTGCCCGTCACCCTGAAGCACATTTTTGACAAGTCCCATGTGCCTGTAATGTCACCAGCACCATCTGTCTGGGTAAGGCTTGAAATTTCTTTTTATGTTGGGGGTTCAAGTCTTAAATCCCGTTTGCATCGTGACGACTGTTGCCCATTGGCAAAGCAGCAGTAGTGGATCAAGCAAGTGTTGAGTCGCGACCCACTTGTTCAACTCTCCACTCCGCATTGATGTGTGGAAACCGAGATCAGTCGATGACTGAGTGATGAGCTGAAGCGGTTTATCTCGATTTATTATGATGCCAGCTCCATTAACATTTGACAAAGTAAATTTTCGAGTTCTTAGGTATTCGCGATTGTTACACATAGACTTTTTATCTACCAGGGAAGATGATTTCTCCGTACCATCAATTTGGGATCCAGTATTTCCTTTCCTGAAAAATCCCAAGCTAGTACTAATTAATATGTTTTAATTTATTCTAATTACCATTAATAATTAATAATAAAATGTAATATTGTTAAAATAAAATAATTTGTAAAACATGTGAACCGTAAATTGAAGTTCTTTGGAAGAAAATGAGGTAATAAATTTTGTAACAATAGTGAAAATAGGGTGGTTTGCATTAACATTGGACATAATTGGTTGATAACTTTACCATCTCAGTCAGCACTGACCGTGAGACCTGTAAAAGGCATGAAATGTTGGTTTGTTTGAAAGATTAACTCTTTCCTGATATACATATCCTCCTAAGTGTCAGACTGAGACAATATTATTATTTCTATGATCACGTAAACCCTCAGTGTACATTATGATGAAGCAAATAAATGATATTTAGTCAAGTTGAGGAATTTGTTCCGTTAGCGCGTTTGCGCGTATCCGCTTCTTACTCGTTCCGAATTTGAGACTATACAAATCTAGAAATCTTGGACCCACTTTGGATTTCGATACTAAGTTCGATTCTAATCCGAGAAATTACGAATATCGTTTCTAGAAAAAGAGATAAAATGATCCCTGTGACATTTTGGACAGTCTTTTCTCGGATTTATAACTGACACGAATCGGACGTAGTGCGCATACGGTGTTACACCAGAGGCGATATTGGAATAAAACTTGATGTGCTGTTGACATTGACCGTTTACCGTTTTTCCGTAGTAGGTCGTTGGGTTTTAATATTTTTGGTATCATAAATTCTACTAAATATATCTCACACTCGTATACTCGTATACGTCACACGCACCATATATATTGTTAGTGAATTCAAATCATAAGCGTACTTGTAATAATAATACATTTATTGACATCCATTAACAAATACAAAAGAGATAGAGTACTTAATTAGTTATGACCTAGCAGTTCTGTTTTCGTGTTTTTTTTAGTATTGATTGAGTACCCGCTTTCACTCATGTTTTGCGGCCAACGCCTGAGAAATGTGCCGAACTGCCGGATGCGCAAGCGCACGTGTTTTTATCACCGCACACCATTCTCATCGCATTGTCTTATTTTAATACTGCGCTGTGAACTCCTGCGTACTCGTTCGTTGAGTGAAATTGAATCATAATAAAAAAGGCAAGTCGTCGTAGAGAGCGAAATGTGTATTCTGATAGAGTGGTGCAAGGTCGTAGCGATAGAATTTACATAAGCATGTTTAAAGCCCCTTTGCCTTGATGGGGTCAAAACCTGACCTTAGAAGGTCGCCGTGGTTGCACAGGTTATCGGTGCCCTTCCCGCCTAACCAAAGGTCACTGTAATCGAAGCACATGACATGAAGATACGGGAGCTCCTGTATGTGTGATAACCACGAATGCCTAATTATGTGGTTAACCCGAAGCAAGTCTTCCCTAGGTATACGAGCAGGGAGCTTGTAAGCTTCATTCATGTCATATACTTGGTGATTGTAGGTATACTAAAGCTAGTAATTCTTCAAGGTGACAGCGGGCTTCCTTATTTTGCACGAGATAAGATTAGAATTGTTTTATGGCGCCAACAATAAATTTAGTCGTGGTAGTCTAATGCTGATCCGGACACGGAGTTTCTCTTAAATTTGTGTGAAATTTAATTTGAAATTAACCCAGAGTTTTTCGGTGAAAGAAAATATCGTGAAGAAGTCGAAGAGGGTTCACAACTCTCGGAAACCGTGTGAAGTCCCCAACCTGCACTGGACCATCGTGGCGGACTATGGCCTAAACCCTGGCCTGAGAGGAGCAGCCGTGTCACGTATCAAACAAACAGTAATGTCAGTATTACTGTGTTCCGATTTTGAAGGGTAAGGAAGCTGGTGAAATTACAGGCACATGGGATTTGTCCACTTATGTCTCTGGGTGACGGGCGCAGTGGCACTGCCCTTCAGATCTTTGCGATTTATAGCTATGAGTGGCACTACAACTGTTATGGACAGGCGTGTAGCTTACCATCTGGCGCACGACTTGTTCGTCCCGTCACGTGATATTACAAAAAAAGTCTAAATTTGGAATACGTATCTCTCTGGTGAACTAAAATTACCTCGACTGTACATACGGCGCAGTAAGAAACAATGGGATTAAAATCATTGTAATGTTATTAAAAAGTATGATGCGGGCACGTGTTTTGTCTCATTGTTCTCTGATTCATAAATCGGATTATTGTGCCTTCATTATTGCAATTGAAACAATAAAAATACTCAAATTGGAATTTTAATAACTTTCGCTTGTTATTTCACGTTATCTTAATTGTTAACTACCATTTTGTCAGTGGCTGCAGTTGTTTGTGCTTTTCGTAAATCTAAAATATCTATGTATTTGACGTATGTATATCCAAATTATTGCATTTATAATTTGTACTCCTCGTTTTATTGTATGCAATACAATAAAAAACGAAGTACAAATTAGTTCGTATCCTATAATAAAGCTTTTTTTTAACAGGATGAATAAGTCGTGCGCCTGGTGGTATGCTATACACTGCAGTGACATTCTGAGTTTTAATTCAGAGTTTTTAGAAATTATGGGTACTGTCACCATTGTCACCCTGAGACATAAGTTGACAAGTCCCATATGCCTATAATTTCACCAGCACCCTTACCCTTCAAATCTAGAACGCAGTAATGCTAACATTGCTGCTTGGCGGCAGAAATAGGTAAAATGGCAGTACTTCCCTGGACGAACTCTTTCACAAGGACCTCTATTTGCTACTAAAAAAGTTACAAGTGACAAAACGTCAAAAGTGCTTTTTTATCACATGAAAATCATAACAAACAAAACGACCTAAGTGAAACAATACATATGCTTCGCATATTGTGAATACAAAAGGTCACCAACGTTGAGGTTCTTCGTCGAATGGGAAAAAAATTTGAAATACTTAGAACTGGAAAGGAAGCTGCAGTTTTTTGGCCACTTTATGAGGGGCAATAGATACCGGATTCTTCAACTAATAATGCAGGGAAAATACAAGTGAAGCGTCGTCGTGGCAGTAGGAAAACCTCGTGGTTGGAGAATCTGAGAAACTAGTCTACTTTAGCACACATTTCCTCTTTCGTGCGGCAGCTTAAAAATGAGAATAGCCATGATAGTCGCCAAACTTCGTAGAGAAGGGGCATACTAATATGAAAAAGAATTGAAACAAATCATGTACGTGTGAAACTTTACATGTATCTCTACTTAAGCACAGGAATGTTATCGACATTCCGACCTTTAAAATTTTCTTCTGAAAAGTTGTTATTTTGCAGAAGAGACCTTATTACACCAATGGTTCGACTTTCGACTTCTTACTCTGTTCTACTAGTTTTTGTAAGCGGTCTTTGTCTTCAGCACTTTTCGACAAGTGTTACTAAAAATGCTACTAAGTGTGGTTACATACGGCGACTGGACGCGATTGCATCGCTACACTTGCGATTTATAGTCGACTGCATCGTAACTGCATCGCGTTTGTATCGCAGTAAAAGTATAGCAAAAAAGTATAGTATAAGCCTATATATAACTTATATATTTTATATAACTTACAATTATATGGACGTATAAAAAGTGTCCGAACTTATAGGGCGTTAAAATCGTATACAGGGCATCATTCACGCTCTAGTCTTCGTTTGTTCGACTGACAACGAAGCAAGCAAAATTAGACAGTACTGCGATGACATTACAATTTAAATTCAACGTTTTAGCTTTTTCATATTCCTTGAAATGTCACTACGTTTAAATAGGTTGACTTGGGACATTTTTTTCGTGGTTTTTGTATTAGACCCGTCGTCCATTTATTTGTAAGTCAATGGTATTTATACCATAAGCGATTTGTAACAGCTCTTAGTTGGACACAAACCGTCAGTGATTTCGGAATAAAACGGAAAAGTGTCATTTACTTCTTAGTAAGTTTTTCTAAAAAAGGTTGCATTATGGCATTGACTTACAAATGATGGTACCAATGTTCACAAGAATCACTGGCCATATTAAAGTACTAATATATGTGTTTTAATCTGTTCTAATTTCCATTATTAATTAATAATAAATTTAATCTAATTATTTGTAAAGCCATAAAACATGTGTAGCGTAAATTGGAATGTTCTTTGGAAAATTTATAAATAAGGTATTTAATTAATAACTTTTGTAGCTATAGTGAAAATTAGGGTGGTTTGCGTTTATATTAGACTTTACCACCTCAGTCAACCGTGACCATAAGACATGTAAAATGCCCGAAACGTCGCCTTGTATGAAAAAACAATATACGCGAATTAAATCCGGAAAAATAGTTTCATTTCCTATGTGTAACAATCGCGAAAACCTATGAACTGTATGCAATGGCCATGTTATACATTTTTTTTATTCATTTATGGGACAATCTATAAAATTATAGTGAAACAAATAGTTTCTGCTAAAAGTTATAATACAGCTTCTGCGTGGATGACAAAAATCCATGGTGGTGACCCGTTTAGCTCCTGTAGGTATTCTCAAACTCATATAGTAAATTATTCAAATGTATATTTAAAAAGGGCTACCCCTAGAGCTTCTTGTTCAATCTTCTCGGGGTATCTGTCTCACGAATTAGCAGTAGAGTTTAATCAGTTTGATGATTTCAAGTGTAATTAGCTTATCTATGAAATAAAGATGATTTTGGATTTAGAATATACCAGAACATTTAATTTGGAAAAAAATATACATTATACATCAATCGATTTCGATTAAAATATGGCCTGTAGTTTATATGAACGTTGTTATCATAATTCATCATTTTTAGGATTCCTCCAAATATGTCCATGTCCATTAATATCTGAAAGCCAGAGGTAAAGGAACTTAAATTACATCCGTCACCCTGAGACATAAGTTGACAAGTCCCGTACTACAGGTTACCCGTATTACACTTTCGCATCGCATTTCCTTTACATATTTCGCTGTGGCGCCACAAGGTTACATATTTTCCTTCTGAAATGATTTATTTACTGTTATATCAATTTCGAGACGAGCGTTATACCTTTCGATAGGTAAGTATTGCACGCTTAGAATAATAACGCTTAGAAACCTAGTCCGCACACGCTACGTGAGGCAAATTGAAGCGCGCCAAAAGGGCCTACACGAGCGGGCGGGCCTTCAGTGCTCAAGGTCAACTTGCACCGCAAAACAGCTCAAGAATTTTAGCTAAAAATGACGAAACGTGCGGTAAATGAGTGTAAAAATACGTCAGACAAACATAAAATAAATACTAACAACACATTCCACAAGGAATTAACGCGTTTGAACTTGTATTTTTATATAAATATTCACTAAAACCGAAAATTAACCTACTACTAAAACTAGCCTACATGAATTTGATTTTTGCCTCACTTGTGAAAGTTCGTTTGATATGAAACTATCATTCTATGCGTTATTATTCTAAGATTGCACGTTAAAACAATTTGTTAAGAGCCTGCACACGGTGTATTTTACGTTTTCGGCCGTAATCGCGCGTCATCTGCGAATGTAAGTGTTTCGGACGCGCTGTAATGAATCGATTTAAACGCGCGAAAACATCGCTTTGCAAGCAAGAAGCTTATATACATATAATTAAACTCCACTGGAGTTTACACTTAGAATATTTATGTAGAGCTTCATTAAAAAAAACTACCTGAAATTATTAAGAAAACTAAAATTAAAACAATCTTTTGTCATAATGTGCATGCGAATGCCCGCAGATGACATGCGTTTACGGCGTAGGTTTGAACATCTTATGTCAATGGCAAATAAGAAAGGACTCAATTATTTCAAGTAACACAGTTTTTGTTTCAGGTTTATTAGTATCATTTTCTAATTGGTTCTGATATGAAGTAAAACAAAATGTAAACATTATATTTCAAATCAATCGTATATTTCAACCAAAATTCTTCAAATTAATGTGTAGTTTTTAGAGATTATGTAAGTACCAATATGTTGCTATATAAATACCACTAGGACAGCCACAAAAGTCATGTTTCAGGGGTACCTATAGCTACTCTTTTCTACATAGTTGCCCCTCAAGCCATACTGTCAATCCAGAAACAGAACCATTTTAAAAATTTGTTACAATACACAGTGTTATCAATGTCTCTATTCTACAATTTAAAATATATCTAGTGGTGTCAAGGGATATTACTGAAAACAATAATAGTTAAAACAACCTAAATATAAAGAAACATTTAACAACAAACAAACAAGAAACACAACGACGTCCATCCGATAACAACCAATATCAATCCATTTATACGTCCCAATGCTGAACACGAGTATCCTCTCAGGCGAGGGTTTAGGACATAATCCGTCACGCTGACCCAATTTGATTGCCTTTCCCGGTCGGAAATTGCGTCTCTTCCGAGTCGAGGAGAATAATTGCGACTCACAACTGGCAAATAGTTGATTTAACTCACAAATTAGAAATATATAGTGGGGATCAGGTTCATATTTTCGCTCGGAAAGCCATCTGAGGGTCTACTCTGGATCTCCGTCCGACATCCGTCCGAAACAATTACTGCCAAATAAGCAATACTTGACCAAATGAAAAGACGCGTGATGCGAATGAAGCTTCGTACCTGATACTTGTCTTTTAATTTTGTCGAATATTACTTATTTGACTGTAATTGTTTCGGACGGATGTCGAACGGACATCGAGAGTAGACCCCCTGATTTCGAGACTCGGATGGGCTACCCGATCGCATCGGTTTCAATTTGAATCAAAATCAGCGTGCTGGTCACTTCACACGGTTTCCGAGGGTTGTGAACCTTCTTCGACGTACAGGTTTTATAACGACGTTTTCCTTCACCGAAAAGCTCTTGGTAAATTTCAAATTTAAGTTCCTCATATAAATTCCGGATAACTCACGGGTGCAAGTTCGGATTCGGCAAATATTCGAACCTACGGCCTCTGCTTGGGAGGTAGGTCAAACCATTAGGCAACCACGGCTTTTCTACATTAACATGAAGTTAAGGCTGGCAGTAATTTTATTAACCGACTTCAAAAAAAGGAGGATGTCCTCAATTCGACTTCGACGATTTTTGTACGTATTTCCGGTATTTGTGAACCGATTTTCATGATTCTTTTTTTGTTGGAAAGAGGTTAACTAGAAGCAAATCATCCACCTCTAAGGGTGGCTGTTCACGAATGAAGAGTCATTTTGTTAAATAGCGCCTAAATTTTATTACAAGGAGCAATTATTTTAATTTTCTCTCTAATTTCTTTTCGCTCTTAATAGACTTTGAGTAGTGAGAACCGATTTTTATTATCTCCTGTGTCAAGTTCCGAATAGTGGTGAACTAGGAGACGAATCCGCGTTTGCGCACTTCTCGGTAACCGATTTCAACAAAACTTGGTAATTATATGTAACTCCACGTACTTTAGAGGTCAGTTTTTAGTACTCTGTACTGAGATTATTTTAAACTATCGAGTTTTTTAGGTTTTTGCCATTGTTACACATTGGAAAAGAAACTATTTTTCTGAATTTAAATCTCGTATATTTGTGTTTTTAAACAAACCAATGTTTCGGCCCCTTTAGACGTCTCATGGTCACGGTTGACTGAGGTGGTAAAGTCAGCAGATAGTTACGTCTAATTTTAATGCAAACCGCCCTATTTTTCACTATAGTTACAAGTTACTAATTAGATAACTTGTTTCCAAAATTTCCAAAGAGCCTTCCAATTTACGCTACATATATCTTACAAAGTATTTTATTTTAACAAAGTGACTTTTTACTAAATTAAATTTATTATTAATTAATAATAGAAAATAGAACTAAAGAAAATTAAATTTGTGGAGTTCGTTTTTAGCTTATTTTATACTAGTAACTAAAAACTAACCACCTAAAAGCATTAACTAACTCTTAGACGAATAATTGTAACATTTTTATAATAAAAAACGACCTCAAAAGTTCGTGGAACTTCATCTATTTGCTAAGTTTTATAGAAATCGGTTACCGGAAAGTGCGCAAAACCGTTTCATCCCCTAGTAAGGCACCCTTGGAAGTGGAATATTTTCTTCAAAATTTAAATGGAACCAATACTGAGGTCTCCAACAAAAAAAAAGAACAATCGAACCGGTTCACAAACGCCGAAACACTCGCGTAACATGCACACAAAATAAATAAATAAACAGTCGAATTGAGAAACTCCTCCTTTTATCAAGTCGGTTAAAAACAAGTGAAATTGTTTTATTACCCAGTCAGTCGTGAGCAGTGAAAAGCCCGAAACGTTTGTATAGTTTTAGAAAAAACAAATAGATAATATATTTATGTATACACAACGCGATTCGGATATGAAAAAATTTAACTTCCAAAAAAATTGTTTCATTAAATTAGGCATTGAAGCAAGCGCTTAGTTTTGCTTCTAATCTGTACAACGACCATAGCAAATTGTCAAAAAAACGTTTTAGTGTTTCCCGACAATAATGATATTAAATTTGCGAGCATAATTAACAATTGTTAATGAAAATGGTTCTGCCAGTTATTCTCTATCTACGACACACATTGGAAATGATAGAGAAAATACGCCAATAGGTAATACTTTGTTACTTGGAACCGAAAGTAACTTATTACCTGGAAGGAATACGTCACAAAAGGACAATGATGATCCTGTCATATAAAAGCAGGAGCTCTGACTATACCTTCACTACCTAAGCTCATAAATTCATGTTGGCTAACTCGCCCAAAAGGTTGTTTACCTTTAAAAGTAGGTTAAATAAAATAAAGATTGAATGGTAATAGAACAATCCAGTAATCCATTCCGCTTTGTCAAAAACAAAGCTTGCCTGACCGGTTCCATACTCAAATAAAGTCAAAAACAAAAATCTGATTATACGTAAATTTTAAAATCGTAATATTCACTGACCTTGTTAGAAAGGATTCATTATAATAAACTAACGCACAGAACGACACAAGTTCACTTCACAAGAAACGTTTGACTTGACATCGACTCACGCGCACGCATTCCGAGTTGCAGCGTTACTGGTTTAGCCCCCGCTCGGCTAGGCTTCTCGAAACGGTGCCCCCTCTCCGTCTTAAGGCTGTAAGGTTGGTGCTTAGGCGCGCGATGCCATTGCTTTAGAGAACCGGTCAGTTTTAATTGTTATATAAAACACACACACACACACAAAGAAGTAGGAAATTTTTTGCTGGTGAAATTACAGGCACATGGAACTTGTCAACTTGTCTCAGGGTGACGAGCGCAGTGGCAGTGCCTGGACAGGCGTGTAATTTAATATCAGGCGCAGGACTTGGTCGTCCCGTCACTTGATAATAATAAAAAAAATAATTAAAATACATCCAAACTTGATACATAGGTCACCATTTACTGAAGTGAATTTATTTTAGTTTTTATTACATTTTCTACTTTTTGCAAATATTGCATTCTTAAGTGTAAGTTTTCTCTTGTTAAGGTAATGTTTTATCCTTGTATAATGATTGAATCTTCACATTCTTAAATAATTTAAATAAGTACACTTATTACTGGTAAAGAACTGTTGTATCCGGAGGTGGGAGCCTGGAGATCATTCCCACAGGCTAACTCCTAGTATGGACTCCATTCTCTTACCAAGGCTATTAGGTTCACAGGTCAACTAGTTATAAGATTTACTTTCAGCGTATTCTGTTTTAATATTCGCTCTCGCTACCGCGTGACACTAAATCCGCTTTATAAGTTTTCTGCGCACACTCCGCTTTCCGTTAAGAGACAAAGCCTTGCTGCGGACATCTCGACAAGTTCTCTCAACTTTCTCGCCCAATTCGAGATTGAAGCGTCAAGACCGGTTGCACCACTGATCATGATTCCGCGCTGATCCATCTGATCTTATTCATTGAGCTTGATTGGCTATGGTACAGTTAGCAATTTCTTAATGCAGTTACCTAACGAGTCACGTAATGAGAAGCATCTTTTAGAACTCCAGTTTTAACTCAGTTTTTTATCAAATTCTTGCAAAAATTATGTAAACTTCGTGGCGCTCTACCCTTGGAATGACGTCATGAAAAGGAAAGGCAACCTTGTACTAACGGAAGAGCAAAGAATCGTACCCTCCTTCGGCTCCGTTGCAGTCGGGTAAAGACGCTAGATGCTTTATGAATCACTGTTTTACAAAGTCTTTACAAGTATATTATTAAGAACCCATCATTTTAATTAGGTATTCATTGTTGAACCTTATGAATCAGTGTGTATGAGAATATTTCCGCAGAATCCGGTCAGTTGTAGCTCGTCAATTTGTATCAGTAAATGGTCGTATTGAACGGCCACGCTCTGTTAGTTAAGATCAAGTTGCGCGAACACCATGTTGCAAAAACATAAAGACTGCAATCATCCTTTTTATACAGTGTTATTTTTGAATTACTAGGATGAATTAAGTTCATGAGCCAGGCGTGGCGCTTTATAAAAAGCATGTTTGTGGTGGCGATAGCGCCAAAAATTTACATAATTTACCGAAAGTATTATGCGATTTGAATAAGTAAAAAACGAACAAATTAAATTAAAGCAGTGGACGATTACAAAGTAAATAAAAATGAAAAGAGGAATATGAAAGGGCTGAGAGTGCAGTAGAGTGAGTGACGTAGTGTGTAGTTAAAGATAGGAGAAGGTGGAAGCAAGGCGTAGGAAGTCTCTGCCCTCGAGTGTTAGAGACCGAGAATTAGCGAAATTGTTGGCGAGATAGCAGTTGGAATGCAAGACCGGAAGGCAGCGAGGTTGCTGGCGGGACAGCGATCGTAGCCGCTGCTGCTGTATGTGGCCGCTCTGCACTGGGTGAAGATGAAATACATAGTCCTAGGTAGGAAGGGTGAAGTCTGCTAACTTTCTTGGAATCCCTGGTGTAGTTCATTGAGACTCTATAGAAATTATATGCAATTATTATATTATTATATGTTATTATGATAAAATCTATCTATTTGGAATGAGTTTATGATCTAGTTGGAATGAGTGTCAATGGTGTGTCAGTGGCATGGCAGTGACGGCATTTATTCAATAAGTAACGATCGATTTTGCCTTTATTCTTCAACAGAAATATTGCAACAATATTTAAGATAAAACAATGGTTAAATCTATGTCGAAGAAAAGGAAAAAGCGTCAGCAATTTGCTGGTTTTCAGGCTTCACCTGGCAAGTGTTCGCCGCTGGAGAGACCGTAGCATATAGAGACGGGTACCTTTTCGATTATATAATATATAAATAGCAGAGTACCTCACCCACTATATACGTTTACTACATAAATAACAAACCTTAAAACATAAAAATGACATACGCACCGACCACCGAACATACTGCATTTAGCAGCAAGAGTATTTCACTGTGTACATAGAATAAACAAGCAGAGAATGGAATTTAGAAGATTATAGAGTTAGTAAATTTTTAATTTCAATTATAATTTTGCTTTTATTATTTCTAATGATATAACAGAGCCTACATCACCTTCGACCAACAGTATGATGTCTTCTATTGATTAAGCAGCCATTCCTTGCACTTGCACTTGAAAGTATATGACGATTTTAATTAGTATGTATGTCGTATTCCAGAACTGTACTCAATGCTCAAGTCAGGATTTGAGCAGACTTGAGTATGAATTCAAACACTGGAAATACGACTCTAATGGCAGGGACTTGAGTATGATTTCTAGTGCTTTGAATCATACTCAAGTCCTGACTTGAGCATTGAGTAGAGTTCTGGAATACGACCCTTAGTCTCGTTTAATCAGCAATTTAGTTTTTAAATTAAATTTATTTTTTTATGTTGCATAATAATTAGTAGTTTACGCCATCGACTCGCCATTGAACCACAGAATACCAAAAAATTGCAAAGGTTGTTGTATAAATAACTCAATGGCTAGCTTCTGATAAGCCCCTATTTCTTAACTTTTAGCAAAATACTAAACATACAAAATCTTGCCATTGCTACAATTGAGATGATATAATATTAGCCATCGAACCAGAAATAGAGACGAAATAATGGCCATCCATCCATCAGGTAAATGGGCCTTATATTACTTTTAAATATGAACTCAGTTTGCGCTGAAATCACAAATTAGAGAGCTGAAATAGTACAGCGCCAACAACTGCTGACCTGTGTGTACGTCTCCATATATTCCAAAAATATTCTGTATTTATTGTAATAAGGATAATATCTCTAAAAATGGGTGGATGATCCATTTGGTGGTGTGGGAAAAAGAGCAAAACATCTAATTACACAACAAACGGAATCACATTTTATCGGTAATTAAATATTAAATACGTAATTTTCGTCCATTATAGCAAAGCTCAAGTTAAACTGGTCGATTTGAAGTGAAACAAGTGACGACACCAGTCAATTGTTTCGAACTCGGGCTGGCGGAGCGTAGTTGTCGCCGTAATGATTTGGCAGAATAATTTTCAAACAAATTAAACGACATTTCGTCTCTATTCCTGGTTATATA
>NW_020656001.1:624577-663323 GCF_003589595.1 Hyposmocoma kahamanoa
ATTTCTGGTTCTATACTCGATGGTATTAGCAAACTTGGTGTCCAGGTTTAGCGCGAGAAAACTGAGGGACCTTCCATTTGAAATGAGGAGTCAAAATAATATGATCTGCCAAGATCGCATTTAAGAGAGTAGCTTCTAGAGATAGTTTATGGAAGTATAGGTTATAGGCATAGACATATCTATATCTATGGTTATAGGGTTATAGAAAAATATCAGAGTTGTCTCCTAACGTCAACAAAATTCAAATCATTAATAAGAATATTTTTTTTCCTTGTGTATCATCCCTTTGCGTGATCTTAAATGCTCTAATAATAAAAGGCTTTAGGTTGTTGCTTGTCTATAATTGTTTTTTACGTCAGATCACAGCAGTTCGTCGAAGAGGTTCTTCCAGAAAACCTTGGCGTTCTCGAAACTGACACTGGCCGAAGTCTAGTGACCGCCATGACTATTTAATCATAATATCCAAATATGGATTAAAATAAAAAATGAGTCATTTGTACAGGGAAAAGGGAACATTAATAATAGTAATAATAACGCAACATGGCCCCACACTAAGGAAACCCTGGTTAAAACGAGAAATTTAAAAAATACAGAAACACTCTGCGCGATGGAATGTGCAAAAGTCTAAAAATAAGACATGAAAAAGCGCGTAATCTGTATATAATTTATAGGATCCAGTATTAAGTAATAAACGAAAGAATGAACGAAAAGGGTAATTTTCTGGTTAGTTTTCTCTACCCAATTTCAGTGTGGCAATTTTTATTAAGTACTTTTAAGTATTAACGTATTCGTAAAATATTGAACCATATTTCATGATACTACACTCGAATATAAAAATACTTCATGATAACATTCTAGAAATAAAAATAAAAAAACCACCGAAATTAGGTAGAGAAAAACTAACCTCAAGATCACCCAAAAACCGATTATGATGCACGCTTTGTGAAAAACAGTTACTCTTCTATACTGTATTAATCCATACATAACCCAGTGCTGGGCACAGGCTCCTCTAAGCTTTTTTTTTATACATGACAGGCAAATGGAGTCATTTCATTCCACCTGATGTTAAGTGGAAAGTGGTATCCAAACGCGAAGGAACCTAGTGCAGCGATGAAACCCTCACTGCACTAGCCACCTCCACTCTGCCTGCCTACAATATGCCTCTTCACGCCTCGTTTGAAGGACCCCATATCATAAGAGGGAGGGAAGACATGTGCCGGAAGGGAGTTCCATTTGTCAACCGTGCGGCAGAGAAAGGAGCCACCGAACCTTTTAGTACGCGATGGAATGCGGCAGGTAGTGAAACGGTGACTACGAAGGCCAGCACGCGTGCTTCTGAGCAGGAACGGGGAAGGGGGGATGGGTTAACAGAAGATAAAGATTTTTCATTAATTTTATAATTATTTTATTGAAACGAATTTGTTTCATTACAGTGTCTAGGTGTTTTAAATACGGAATACATATTTTAACAGCAACTAGAAACAAGTACCTACATAAAAGTGTTAACGAGTAACTAGTTTGACTAGAAAAGTTTAATTATTGATTAAATATTATATATTTAGATATGGTTACGTATGAATATTCGAGTATATAGAAAGGGTTCAGGGATAGCATCCGTTAAGTCACATTTAGATATTTTTGTTCTAGGTCCGAAATGTTACGCCTACATAGATTTTAAGACTTTCGTGGTTATTCACTAAATGATTATCACTAAAATCAGGTTTCTTACCACGGTATGACTTCTTTTTATTTTCCCGATGTTTCAGCAAATTAACGTACAGAGACTACCAGTTTTTCTGCCCTATATACAAGGGGTGACAGATAAAATAGCCAGGTTTCTAAGGATGTTTTCCATAAAAACTGTTTCCAAAATAGGAAATATGTTACGTTCACCAAAAGACCACCTTTACAAACACCGGGTGTCTATAAAGTGAACTGCAGTTGTGGGAGATCGTATATCGGTCAGACTAAACGAACAATTGTCGATCGTATGAAGGAACACATCCGAGCAGTAAAAAACAATGATGCACAGAAGTCGGCTATAGCACAACATCTCACACAGACTGACACTAACCACTGGATCGAGTTGCATAGCCCCCAGATACTCTCGACAGAACGTCACTACATGCCACTGTTGGTACGAGAAGCCATCGGATCACGAAGTGCAAAACATTTAACCGTGATGATGGTTTTAAGCTGTCCAGTGCATGGAATCCGGTCCTTAGTGCGTGCAGTAATAAAAACACCTCGAGTTCAGTTTCGCGTGGATACAGTGAGTGTGGTTTGTGTGGAAAAAAGTGAGTGACAACGGTAACGCCACGACAAATCGCGATGAAGGTAGTCGTCGACAGCGCAAGAGGGTAGACAGATATGTCTGCTTTTAAAGCTGTCATCTGCCGCCGTCCAGTCAATCCGTGACCATGGAGCGTGCAACCGTTCCGAAATATCGGGAAAATAAAAAGAAGTCATACCGTGGTAAGAAACCTGATGTTACGCCTACTTTTTAGAAGGAATGTCTATCGTAAGATAGCAATAAAAAAACCGAACAAAGTATATTTACCTAAACTTTATAGTAACACGTATAGAGTGGATATTACCTCTCTCTGAAATCCCGTAATGATGAAATAATTAAAATACAATAGACATATTTTTACTTGTTCCTCCCGTCACTTGATGTTACAAAAAAATACAAAATTTTCTTCTACCGTGACCGCGTAATTGCTTTACAATTTCGTATGGCAAATTGTATAGCGCCTCTAGCGGTTACAAGAAGAAACAAGATTTTGTATAAAAACTTTCATATAATTATATCTATAAGTATATGATATATTCATTTGTAAGGTTTGTTATAATACACAAAAATTTTATTACGATATCAGACAACCAAAAATGTTTGCAATGTAGATAGACTTACGGTCGTTTATTACAGTGTTTTATATTAAACAGAAATGTGACTATAACGGATTCTGCCACACAATTATAATTAACTAAAGTCGCGTTCCTTACACTTTATAGAATAACAGTGGACTTGCCACTCACATTCTCACATTTATAACACATTTAATATTTTAAGAAATCACAAAGATATGTCATAAGATTATGCAATTGGATATTTATATATATACAAATTTTAATACACTCAGTCAGTACTATATGCCCTAAGTGTGGTTACACACGGCGAGAGCGATATAGTGTCAAAAAGCTATTATGGAACCATTGACTTACAATTATATGGACGTCGGGTCCGCGCTAAAAAGTGGCCGAACTTATAGGGCGTTAAAATCGTATACAGAGCGTCATTCACGCTTTAGTCTTCGTTTGTTCGACTGACAGCGAAGCAATCAAAATTAGACGGTACTGCGATGACATTACAATTTAAATTCAACGTTTTAGCTTTTTCATATTCCTTTACATGTCACTACGTTTAAATAGGTTGGCTTGGCACATGTTTTTCGTGGTTTTTGTATTAGACCCGTCGTCCATTTATTTGTAAGTCAATGTATGGAACATTGTTATCGTGGAATACGTCGATAAGTTAAAATGGGACCGTCGCCATGTTGTAAAAGTTTAAAAATCGAATTTGTCCTACTGGCAACGCAAATACAAAATATTTTTTCAGCCTTTAAATTTCAAGCCAGCTTAATGTGATCTTGGAAGAGTTTGGTGAACCTTTTCTCCACGCTTCATTTCTTACTTAATAAACTAAACTACACACATGATTTAAAAAGGACTTAAACGTTACAGACCCGCGTTGGGATTCGAACCTGCAATCTTTTTTTACTAGTTAAGCGTTTTCCCAACCAGGCTATTTGCCACTGCTGTAATATTTGTATAGGTATTTATATATCGGCATTAAACGAAATATGAATGTTGGGTAGAGGAGCATGGCTCGGGTGCGTGTGCGCAGCCCACGAGCACGCGACACGACGGCACAGGTGACGATGAGTACTGCTGCAATAAATTTGAAGAAATATTAGTTCACTCACTTTCATAAATTATAGATGATAGATTCAGGCGTTGGTTTCCGCAAATCCATGCCTAGTCGCCCCTCGAGTCTCGCCGTCTGTGCGATGTAACTTAACGTGAATAAAATAAGAACACGCGGAGAAACTTTTACACAGATCCAACGTCGACAAGCGCCCGATGGCGACTGAAGGGGCAGCGGGTGGCGCGGCGTGTCTTTAAATCGCTGGGAAATTTACAAATTTTTGGGACAAATCTAAATTTAATAACTAAAGAACTTACATTTTTATTTACGTTGTTTTCAGGATTTTTTTATATGATCGGATAAACAAATGAGCACATTCTTTAGACGATATCCTTAGGTGTATCGTATTTTTTTTGTACGACCATTATTTAATAGTAAATAACTAAACTATTTGATGTAGCAACTGCCTTTTGCCCTATGCTCGATTCCCGGGCCGGGAGTAATATTTCGACTTATCCGAAGAACAGAGTCCGGTGTGATTATATAGCGAAAAGAGTATAAGTACATTACGAGAATAATTTCGTTATTCAAACTAAGGCCTATGTAAATGTGCTTTGAGAATTTATATATTTATTCCGTTTCGGAAATATAAAATCGAACAACGGTCGATCTGACATCCACAGCGAAGAAGAACGAACGAAATGTACTATGTCCTGAGAACAAGTAGTCTTACACATCATTGACTTACAATTATATGGACGTCGGGTCCGCGCTAAAAAGTGTCCGAACTTATAGGGCGTTAAAATCGTACATAGAGCGTCATTCACGCTTTAGTCTTCGTTTGTTCGACTGACAGCGAAGCAAGCAAAATTAGACAGTACTGCGATGACATTACAATTTAAATTCAACGTTTTAGCGTTTTCATATTCCTTTACATGTCACTACGTTTAAATAGGTTGACTTGAGACATTTTTTTCGTGGTTTTTGTATTAGACCCGTCGTCCATTTATTTGTCAGTCAATGTTACACATAGATCTTTGTTCTACGGATGAGTCGATTTGTAAGGCCTACATTTGTTTGTTTCGCGAATCTATGTGTATGTACATGGCACCCGCGACACAGGGTTTCCCGGGTGCGGGGCTATGTTGAGTGTGTGCGTTAATGAGCAAGACTGTTTTCCCCGCTTCTCCTCCGCTGGCTTGTCCAGTGAAGGTTAAATCGTGCAAAATAGCTGCGCTTGTGTTGAATATTTTTTTCATGCAGTTAATTTTATTTAAATAAAATAAATAACACTTGCGCTTGTGTTATATGCTACAGTCACCAACACTACCCCACAGAAATATACGAGACACGTGTTGCACCTCTCTACGAGGTGTCCTCAGGAGACTTTGATTGGTCGACTCTCGGCAAAGAAATTGAAATGGAAATGGTTCCGTGGCTTTCGAAGGCAATAAAAAAGTATGTCCATTTTCATTATTATTTTCATAAGCAATTACTCTACTGCGTTTTTTTTATAATGTTTTAGTATCGATTAAGGATTATTCAATCAATATTTTTATGAAATATAATGATTTGTTTTTTTAAATGACTAAATAAAATCTGATAATTGTTGTATTGTCAATTTGTTATGTATACACATTGTAAATAATATGTGACCAAAAATTACGTTACGGTATAAGAAGACAAGCAAAGAATTTATTATTATGTGTTATTATGTGTTTATTTCGTTTAAAATAACTCTGTAATTAAAAACTGTACAACTTTAGGATTGAGGACATTACGTAAAATTATTGCGAGTGGCAAGTGCATACTGTCTATTACCTACTAATGACGTCACGCGTGAGTTGACGTGTAGAGACGACAACGCGGTTTTTTTAAAGTTAGGGACTTGAAAACTTTTAAAATGATATTTTAAATTTTTATTGAATTGATATTCAATTATTTTTTGTGAAATTACTCCACTGGTTTGTTGTAATCATTAATACAAAAGATCGAACACTCAGAAAAAATTCCTTCGATCCGGTCGGATTCGAACCGACGTCTTCTTGCATACCGTGCCAGACGCTATACCAACTAAGCCACGGAACGAACCAACGGACCCAACGAATTTTTCTATGTGCTTGCGTCGTGTCTTTGTATTTGGTTTTTCAACGACTTTTTAGTCGTAGCGCCATATATGAGAAATCTATGAAAGATTTTGCCGTGCCTTAGTTGGTATAGCGTCTGGTACGGTATGCAAGAAGACGTCGTTTCGAATCCGACCGGATCGAAGGAATTTCTTCTGAGTGTTCGATCTTTGTATTAATGATTACTACTTTAAAATGATAATTTGATAATTGTATATGGTTATCATTGACTTACAATTATATGGACGTCGGGTCCGCGCTAAAATGTGTCCGAACTTATAGGGCGTTAAAATCGTATACAGAGCGTCATTCACGCTTTAGTCTTCGTTTGTTCGACTGACAGCGAAGCAAGCAAAATTAGACAGTACTGCGATGACATTACAATTTAAATTAAACGTTTTAGCTTTTTCATATTCCTTGACATGTCACTACGTTTAAATAGGTTGACTTGGGACATTTTTTTCGTGGTTTGTGTATTAGACCCGTCGTCCATTTATTTATAAGTCAATGATGGTTATGGTTAATTTTATAAACTTTACAAAAGTTGTCCGATTCCCTATATTACTGTGATAGTGGTTAGAACAAAATGTATGCTATTGTAAGTAAAAATATGACTATATTGTTATAATTTTTTGCTTTTTACTTTCATCATTCCAGAACCTATTTTAGAGGGACGTATTATTAAGTGTTTTACACGAAGTTTAGTCTTAATTTAAATTTCCAATTCCGATCACCGATCATCGTCGACAATTTGTGACTTACATTCTGGCAGGAGGCAAGCTGATTGACAGTGATGTTGGTTGTCCCCAGAACACGCTCTTCGCGAGTGAAGTCCGGCTCGCGGTGGAACGAACCTGACCAAAACACACAAAATAACGAGAATCATATTTTTTTCATATTGAACCGACGTCAAACCTTATGAAGAGAATGAACAACTTTTTTTAATATTTATTCTTCGTTTTATTTTGGCATTAGTAGTAAAAATTTTCGGGCAGGTTAAGGCATCTGATTAGCCATGCTGCCTTTCGACCATTTAATTTTCTTATATTTTTTCGCGTGAAAAATTTAATGTGTTTACGGTGGCCATTTTGAAACTCAATTTGAGCTAGAAAAAATTTTAGGTTTTTTATCATTTCGTCATTGTGTAATCTAAGCAATTTAAAAAAAGTGAAACTTGTCGCTTACCACCGCCTGTTACTTGATATCACAAAAAATATACTAATTTCTATAGCTTCAACGGTGAAAGATCAAATCGTGACAAATCCTGCAAGTTGGAGAAGGTTTCCTGAGACAAGGGAAGTGACCACATAATAGCCTGAACCTTTCACCTTGGCAGAGGCAGAATTACATACATAGACAGAATTATAGAAGTAAGTCAATAACCTGTAAGGAATTTTGCAAAAAATGAACACGTTGTGGGCTTGACTAATATAGGTACTCAAAAATGAACACTGCCAAAATAATTAATAAAAAATCCTTTATGTAATCTGAAAAGAAAGAAGTAATAAATAACAAAATGTTGGGTCAAAAATTCAGTGGTAAAACGAGGATTAATGTCTAAAATCATCTAAAATGTAATAAATAAGTTTCCGGAAAGATTATCAAAAAATACTATAAATGGTCAGAAATGAATTTATTGTTTCTTCAAACATTCTCCGTTAGCGTTAATGCACTTTTTCATACGAATGTACCAATTTTGAAAACATTTATGCCACTCCTCCGTGACAATTTCTGAAACATATTTTTCACACTCTTCGACAGCCTCTTCAGGTGATGAAAATCGTTGACCGCGTACCTGGTTCTTAATTTTTGGAAATAAATAAAAGTCACAAGGTGCCAGGTCGGGACTGCACGCGGGATGGCTCATAAAGTCAACGTTGTTCACCTTCAAAAATTCATTTGATTCATGGGACTACCGCCCGCATCGAGTATATAACCAGAAATAGAGACGAAATAAGGGCCATATATTCCTGGTAACACATTAGCGATACAGCTCTTATAAATATCAACTCCCGTTTGCGCTGAAATATAGACAGGCCAACTACTGACCTGAGTGTACGAATCCGTATATTCCAAAAAATATTCAGTATTTATTGTAATAAAGATAATCAGATCTCTAACATTGCCGTGCTGTTCTGTTCGGTGGTGTGGGAAACACATCATCGGTAATTAAATATGTAATTTTGCAATTTTCGTCCATTATAGCAAAGCTCAAGTTAACTGGTCGATTTGAAGTGAAACAGTTGACGACACCCGTCAATTGTTCGAACTCGGGCTAGCCAATCGGAGCGCAGTTGACACGGTAATGATATCGCAGAATAGTTTTCAAACAAATTAAATGACATTTCGTCTCTATTTCTGGTTATATACTCGATGACCGCCCGGGAGTCCCATATAACCGCTTGATGCTCCCCGAGCCGAGTGGTATGCGTAACACATTTCCTGGCGATAAAAAAATTAAAATATAGTTTAGCGTCTACTCTTCTCATTCCCCTAATAACACTCAATCTATAACAACCTTTTCGACATTTGCGATCGGGGAAAATGACTTTTATTTATTAAGAGTTTTGGCCTGGACACAAGTCCTTTTAGCCATGTCTTCGTTTAATTATCGGGATCCTCAATAAATATTTTCTAAGTAGTTCTAAATACATTACGTATTAACTTTCTCTTAAATAACTTATTATGTTTTCACTTTGAACAAAAACTTTGGATTCGTAATTGGTGGAATTTTCTGGATAAAATCTTTTGTTGTTAAAATAAGGACTTTCTAACTTTCGTCATCACTATTTCTTTCTTCGTATTTTCTTCATAATATACTTAAAATAAAAATAATCTTTGTAAAAACTGTACTTGTAACTTCAAAAGCCTGCCATTTTTCGATCGGATTTGCTGTTTGTGTGTTGAGTTGCTCACCATCAGACCGAGGTACTAAGTCAGGGTTAAGCTCGACGTGCTCGCGTCGTAGTCTGATAGCTCTGATGCAGAGTCCGGTGGCAGCAACTACCGCGACTACTGCTACAACGCCAGATGCCAATTCTATCCAACCTGTCCATGATGAGGATGGAACCTCTTCTGTCACCGCTGCAAATCAACATGGCACATAAGTAACGTTTCAAGGTGTACATATTTTATATTTTAGGACGGTCTCCGAGTGACTTGCACATCGGTGTTCGTGGTGCCATTTCTGAGGTCCTGGGTTCGATCCCCGGCCGTGTAGGAAACTAACTTTTCTATACTGTCTCGCGTCTGGGTGTTTGTGGTGGAGTCGTTGTTTCCGATTTCCATAACACAATTGATTTAGTTGCTTACTTTGGAATCAGAGCAACGTATGTTAGGTTGTCGAATATTTATATATATTTATTATTATTTATATGCCATTTCCTTCTCATGAACACAAACAATTCTTCTTCAAAGATAAAGTTAAAAAGTGAAAGAGCCTCTTCATGTTCTACATTTTTTCCATAGCGGCTGGCGTACACACGCCTCCATTAATACGGATGCCACTGACAAAAACTAGTTTTATTTCCTAGACGCCAAGTCTAGTCACATGTTATGAATTTTAACGTTATATTAATTCAATTGTCCTAACTTAAAGAAAAACATAACAGAACACAAACTGCAACTATGAATCCATACTATAAATAACACATGGTTTCATTGACGCTTTAAAGCGTCTATGGCAGTCACAAGGTTAACGAACAGACTTAAAAATAATCAGTACAGAGTACTAAAAAAACCGACCTCAAAAGTACGTGGAATTACATCTATTTGCTAAGTTTCATTGAAATATCCCCTAGTTCGCCACTGTACAGGACTTGATACTGGAGATAATAAAAATAGGTTCTCACTACGACACTACTCAAAGTATATCGAGAGAAAAACGCCTTGAATTGGAGAAATAGCAAAATCAACTAAATAATTGCTAAAAGTAATTGCTCCTAAATTAAAGTCAGGCGCTATTTATAAAAATAAATCTTCATGCGTGAACAGCCACCCTTCGAGGCAAGGTTAACTAACAGACTTAAAAATAAGGAGGTTTGCAATGCGACTGTATTTTTTTGTACATTACGCAAATTCTCCGATATTTATTAATCGATTTCGATGAAAATTAAAGAATAGAATAAGTTAAAAGTTAACATAGTCAAAAGGTACAATCGGCTGCTTTATTGCTAAACAGCAATCTCTTCCAGGCAACCTTTCAAATTATTACGGAGTTATAGATGAAGGGCAGTTTATGTTGCTCAAAGCAGCTGAACGGTGTATAAATTGAACCGGTTACACTCTTTCATAGAACGTACTACATAACATACATACACATTGCTACGTATACCTATACTAAATGTGTAAGAATATACAATACATAGAATACACTTGTGAAATTTATATACAATTTTATTTTATAAATTTAGCGTTTCCAAGGACGTTTATCGGACACCCACGTTGCGTCACACGTCGCGGTCCATACGTGTAAATAAATAAATAGTTTTTATCATATTATTACGTATGTTAGTCTATAAGGTATGTGTTTTATGAGTCTTTTGTAGCTTGAAAATAAATAAATAAAAAGTTATATCCCTCCACATTCATACCTAGCACTCTTCTCGTCACATGACATGCTTCTCTCCGCATGACATGTCCATACCTGCTAACCTGTTACTCCTCATCTTTTCCGCCACTGGCGCCACTGCCGCCACTTTCAAACTTCCCCTGATGTACTAATTCCTAATCCTATCCTTTCTTGTCACTCCACACATCCATCTCTATACAATTTATATACATATTTTAATTTGGATAACGAATACTTAACTAAGTGATAAATAATGTCCATTTACCAGTTCCTTAAATGAGTCGAGCGAATGATTGGAAAGTGGTTACTTTAGAACTAGTCCTGTTCAAATTTGTAGACAATATTCAATCTCTAAGGGTGACTAATTAAGGGAAGAATCCGCTATAATAGATTTCACGCATTTTCCGTTAATAAAATCATAATAAAAATCAATAAAACTTCTTAGGTTTTCGCGATTGTTACACATAGGAAATGAAACTATTTTTTCGGATTTAAATCGACATCGATAAAATTGACGGTCAGCCAACCGTGACCATTGGGCCTGTAAAGGGCCCGAAACGTCGGTTTTTTTCAAAAAACAGATATACGCTATTTAAATCCGGAAAAATAGTTTCATTTCCTATCAATAAAACTTGGCAAATAAGATGTAATTCCACAAACTTTTTAGTTCGGTTTTTTTAATAAAACATTTATAGCTTAGTTAAAATACGGTCTATGCTATTCTAAAAGATATAAACTTGGAAAGCTAAGTATAATTATTTATAAAATCATTCATAGAAATAGCAAAGAAAATCACCTGAAGCACTCAAAGGCGTTAGCATTTGTAATTGCATAGTCTTCGGGTCACTACGTCCTCGTGTGTTACTTGCATATACTACGGCAGTCAAGTTACGTCCCTCTTCAAATTCGGGGAGTTGAAAATGGCCTGCTGAGTCTGTTACGTTGTAGAATGTTGTACCGTCTTCTGCTATTAGCTCTAGGTGGATTGTTTGGGCTCGCCCGCCATCCCAGCCTGGTGAAAAATAAAATGTTCAATACTCTGACAGACACTTGAACGAAACAGTGAGGATTAAAAAAATCTAAAAGGGTTTTTATCTTATCGATAAGGCTTTCGGAACCAGAATATAAGTACGCGAAGCAAAATCATCCATTTTATAGAAACCAACCTTTCTTGCATTGCACTCGAAGTGAGTTCGGATAAGACCGCAGCACGACACACTCTGGAGTATTTGGTGGTCCCCCAGGAGCAACTGTGTATGCGCAGGCGCGTTTCTGCTCGCCGAACGAGTTGGTAGCCCGACAGAGGAGAGGTCCGATATCGCCGTCACGAGGCAACCATGTCAGCGTCGACAAGTACCGGTGATGATGGCCTGGTACTTTCTGAAGAAATTGCAAGCCTCGTAGAGTAAGTCAGTAAGTCCTCTAGAGCAAGTTATGGAATGTCCGTTTTTAGAAACGTGCTATGTATCGTTACAAAAATTCGCTTCTATTCCGTTCCGCCGCAATATAAATTGAGCCTTAGAACCGCAAGAATAAGTCGTTCGTTTGGTCATAAACAATACGCCTGTCCGCAGCAGCAGCAAGGGACACTGCCACTGCGCCCACGCAATATGCTCATATTTCTCTGGAGGATCCTTTCACAAAGAGCTCTACTGCTACGGATTATTGCTATAATAATGTTACAGAAAGTTTGAGGATCATCCCGTAACTTTTGTCACAATAACCGCTCACGCGATGCGCTCATCCTACCGCAAAATGGCGGCTATTTGGTTTCGCAAATTAGAAAAGGATTCAGTTTAAATACAAGTTTTTATAAACAAAAATTATTATTCTGCATTGCAAAATAAATACCCTCCGTACTACAACAAAAACATCTCAAATAAAATGCAATAATACACCGCAAATCCTGCACTTAAAAAGCACTAATGAAATTTTTGGTGTACTTGGGTAAATATGAAAATATTCCGTTTGAGTGGTTCTAACGTTTACCATGAAATTACTCCTTAAAGTATAGTTTATAAACATTTATATTCAGGGTAAACTTAAAAACTTTACTTACGGTATATTTTCATTAAATAAACACCGAAATCACCAGCCCAAACAATAACACACACGATTGTCGTGACGTATTTTTGAAGTTGTTTTTTTTTTTTTAATGACAGACCCAGGCATTAAAAACTTTATAGTTTGCTAGAGTAGTTACCGAAATAGCAATTAATATTAGTTCTTTTACCTGTTATAACTTCGATATCCGATAAATCGGTATAAACTCATCACCGGCACCTCTAGGTGTGGTATGCGTCTACGGCTGCATGTATCGCGTGAGCGGATAAGAAGTCTTAAATGGGAACACACGAATCGCGACTATACTCATTTGTACATAAGTAAATAAATACCTTAACACTAGTGTACAAAATTCGCGAATCAGCGAAGGTCCAGCTGAACTGCAGGGGCTCGGGCGTGGCGTCCACCACGCAGGTGATGGTCTCCGCTTCCCGCAGAATCGCGCCCACCGTCTCATCGCGAGTCGTCAAGCAGATTGGTCGGACTGGTAAACAGGCAAGATCATGGTAGACACCGTTTTCTAAACTTGGCCTGATTACATGTTCCTACACAGTTCTGGGGGTGTACTTTCGTTCTTCGTCGGAAATCTGTTCGAAACAATGACTGTCAAATAAGTAATTAAAAAAATTTTAAGGAAAAAAAATATTTTGATGGATTTTTGTGTAAAACTGCAGGCATTCTAGGGTTTTTAAGAGTTGTGGTAGACAGCAGTACTACTTAGGTGGCCGTTAAAATTAAAACATCAGAAATATCTGAAAAATTGTGGTCGTGGTGATTTAAAATATCATTAAGGGAGTAAATTTTCGAAGAATAACAATTTTTTTATCGTAATTAAAAAAAAAATTATATAAATTTTTTTTCTTATTTTTCCTCAAGTAGTTATGCGCAGGTCCACCCTCCAGCGCCCGCTTATCGTTGAATTTTGGGACACGCTGTATGTCAAGTAGGAATTCATTTGCATCCATGCGTCTTCTAATTAGGTCGAGTATTAATTATTTGACAATAATTGTTTCGGACGGAATGTTGGACGGAGAACGAGAGTGCAGCCTGGGCCCCTATTGAGAACTCTTCGATGTTTTAACCGAATCGTTCTATTGGATTTCGTTCTCGAATCGAAGGGCGCTTTCCGAGCTATTCAGTTACGCGTTAGATTCGGATTCGGATACGATAACGGTATACATTTTAAGACTTTAAAAGCCTAAAATATAGGAATGCATTAGACTTGCATTAAAATAAATTAATGAAATTGAACAAAATCCAGATTTTATTTAAAATAATAAGAGATTTCCATATAACATTCTTGCTTTGTAAACAATAGGACGTTCGGTAACTTTCATTCGATAACTGTGTTCTGAATAACGTTTGTTATCTTTGCCGGTCGAGAAGTTCGAGTAATCGTACGGTTGTGACGCCATTTAGGTTCGGTTTCGAAAACGACAGTTTGACGTTCGCTTTGGGTGTTGTAAATAAGAATGAAAAGAAATTGTACGACAACTGAGTTATCCTAAGGTTCCGAGCAGTGTATTTTTTTAGTTATTCCGGGTAGTAGAAGAAGGTAAAGGATGTGACGACGCTGACTTCCTTCATCCCACTTTTTTATCATCCTCTTTTCAAGTTCATGATCTAAAATTTTGAATTCCTTTGAAATTTTGAAATTTGAATTTGAATTTGAGTTCTCGAATTACCTTTCCCATCACTACTCCTACCTTTATTCTACCCGTCGTCACAACCGTCAAATTTTTTGAAACTAGTGAACGTGCCTCTTAAATCACAAATCACATTAATTTTGTTAAGCTTCCAGTCGTTTACTATTCAAATTACATAGTTATATTAGCATTACATAGCGTTATTGGAGTGAGCATTGTGTTATTTACGTTTACAGGGAATGTTTTATAATAATTGTACCTCTTCTTTTTATCAATTTATTTGTTTTAGTCTTTCTTTTCCTCTTTTATCATCTCTTACAATAAATCTTGTGGATCATTTGCGTTTCTCTAATGTTACATGTTAAGAGTCTTTATTTATTTAGAAATATAGAAAATATACGGTGTGAAAAAATGGTACCTAAACATTTTCACGATTAAATAAAAACACAAACTCACCTCGAAAAATTACAAGAAAACCGCTGTATTCAATAGGTATTTTAGATATACCAATGATTTTTTTTTTATATCAACTGAACTAAATAGAAGACGTATAATACGATATACATTTTTTAAATGGATTTTAATGCGTTTGTAAAAAAAACAATTCACAAATAAAGCCAATGTCCTTGCTGCTCGATCCAAGCAAAGTGAATCGTATTAGTAAGGGAAAAATTTTAATTGCTTAAAAAATAGTTCAAACTTACAACCGACATGCAACGTCACTTTGTCTTCGAAGACAGCAGCAGGCAGATGCGAGTTGTGAGCTCGGCAAATCAGTTCATGGTCATTGTCCCGCAGCGAGGGCGCCAAGGTTAGAGACGACACTGTGTAGTTGCCATCGTGGAGTTCCTGCCAAGGTTCATATCTATTTAAGAGTTTTTGCCTACTTTAGTGGGTCCTTCTGAGGTCAGATACACGTTCTGTTCATAAACCTACACAATAATAAGGCTTAGGAGACTTTTGGTGGCACCAAAAGCCGCTTTTAAAGAATGCAATTATAATCTTCATAGAAGTTCAACCCAAATGACTCTATTATTAAATATTAAGGAACTCGTTGTGAATTTTGCGGATAATGGGGTCTGTTAATTTTTGGTCTGTGTCTTCACTAGATCTCAGGTACCTTGTGGACGGTGGATCTGAGTAGAGTCTGCCCGAGATGCCACGTGATGGAGGGGGGAGGTACGCAGCCTACCACCACACAGTCCACGACGCGTGGTTGCCCAGCCTCGAAGTCCACGTTATTGTTCAAACGGATTTCCACGGTTAAAGGCGGAACTAAAACAGTATATATAAATTACACCTGTAACGAAATTAACTCTGGTGACACCACCCAGAACATCGGTGATATCGCATATGAAACTCGTTAAGTGTTTTCCGCCGCGACCAAAATTTAAAGCCGGATTAACATTTGTCTGACGTGTCGTGGCGTAACGCGTCAGATGGTTAGATTTATATGAGTGTGTCGCAATCTGACGTGACAGACACGTCAGACAAAATGTAAATCCGGCTCCACTATCGAATTCAGTTTATTTTGTTCTTATATTTAAATTAATCGTAAATATAGAAAAAGAAATATTTTGTTATACTACCATGCTACTACTTAATTATATTAGTTTCTATGTTTATTGTTTCTAATATTACAACTAAAGGGCTTGAATTTAAAACCATGAAATACACTGAAGAAAACCAAAAATTTACAAAAGATCGTTTCTAACAAAGCGCCTTAAATGTAGAATAAACGAGTGGACGAGGAGAAGACGTGCTTAACGTCAGAGCTACCGAGGTGGCTACTACAGGCTGACCCGATGTAAAGCGTATCTATATTCAAAGACGAGTCGATTATCTCTAACGTGGACGGTCGATAATCGCGAATGTTTAGACGAGGAAAGTTTTTTATATCCTTTCGATAATCGAGAAACTCTCTCCATCTAAATGGGCCTTTATGGTACGATAATCTTATGGCGATTATTACTTACGATAATCGCGTACGATTTTTCGTCACGAAGCGTGCGATAAACTTTCTCCATCTAAATGGGCCTAAAGACAAGAATTAATGAAACGAGAACGAAAAAACAGGTTGGGTTAAGGAATGTTGTAAAATTTAAAAAAATAATACAGTTCTATAAAGTGCACTACGAGTGTAATGAACCTAATATTAGCAGCAGTTCCAAATTTGTATGATTTTTGCGTCATTTTGATATATCCATAGTCGATAACGCAGTAATCACTGAACTCGATGGCAATTCTCGCACTCAAAACGGTTCGAACCGATTTGTACGATAATGTCATACGAGATCGTGTTGTACAAGTCGAAAACACGTAAGCAAGAATCTCCTTACTATATATTTCTCTGTGTAAACAGTCGAGGAGGCAATAAAGCTGCTTGCAAATCTCGTATGACATAATCGTAGGCGAGATTTTAGTTTTTGCCTGAATGTAAACATTATGATACGATAATCTTATGGCGATTATTGCTTGCGATAACGATTTTTCGTCACGAAGCGTACGATCAACGAGTATATAACCAGAAATAGAGACGAAATGTCATTTAACTTGTTTGAAAACTATTCTGCCATATCATTACTGTGACAACTGCGCTCCGATTGGCTAGCCCGAGTTCGAAACAATTGACGGGTGTCGTCAATGGGTGTCGTCAACTGTTTCACTTCAAAAGGACCAGTTAAATTGAGTTTTGCTTTAATGGACGAAAATTGCAAAATTACATACTTAATATTTAATTACCGATGAAATGTGATTCCGTTTGTTTTGTAATTAGATGTTTTGCTGTTTTTCCCACACCACCAAATAGAACAACACGGCATTGTTAGAGATATTATCTTTATTACAATAAATACAGAATATTTTCGGAATATACGGAGATGTACACACAGGTCAGTAGTTGGCCAGTCTATATTTCAGTGCAAATGAGAGTTGATATTTATAAGAGCTGTATCGCTAATGTGTTACCAGGAATATATGGCCCTTATTTCGTCTCTATTTCTGGTTATATACTCGATGCGTACGATAAACTCTCTCCATGAGCTTTAAATCGTTTTGTGTGCACTTACGATACATTTTGACGACAACACTAGCACTGAGAGGGTCGGTGACGTCTGCGTTCTGGGCGAGGCACTCATAATGCGCGTCGAGCTCGGCGCGTGTGACGTTCTGCACGCGCACCTCGGCGCGCAACACGCGTGGGCGCACGCTGTGCGCACGCTCGATCACTACACCATTACGCCGCCAGTACACCAGTGTGTCCGGCTGATCTGTAAACAAATAAATCTAGGGTCGGCAGACTAAAGCACATAAGTGATAAAAGTGCTTCATTTGTTAATATATAGGGTAAGGATGCCGACATGAGATACCATTTTTATTCTTGCCCGTAAAAAATAAATTATTGCACAATATTAGACAGGGAATTTAATGTATTTTATCTATGAAAGACAGTTTAGTCCTAAGTATAATATTTTTTTTATTATGTCAGATATTATTAAAAAATTCAGAAATTACGTCTCGAGCAAGTGGCCGCCTGTTGTGAGATACTAAGGGTTGCTAATATGAGATAGTATCTCAAATTAGGTTCCTTTGGGTTTGAGATTTAGATTTAGAGAATAAAGAAAGAAATTGTTTAAATTAAACATTTTATTGGCGAGACTTTTTAATCAATAACATCGTACTTCAAATTATAGGTCTAGTAACGACTTTATAATAAATATTCAACTTACATTATAATCGATGTCAGATTCTTAAGAATCACAGTGATTTTCTTAAACAATATCAAAAATCAACAAATAAATAAAAGACAAAAGTAGTTTTCTAAACATTAGATATATCTAAACACAAAGAACATAAAAATCGATATGCTAAAACTTCTCCACAATCCTCATGAGTCTACTTGAAACAGCCTTGACATTTAGCCCATGTTTCGCCTCTCGTGTCTTCTGAAAACCATCCGGTGCAGGAAGGACATTCAGCATCATATGATTCACCATCACTGCTGCTTTCTGCAAATCTTCATCCTCAGACCTTAATTTCTTTTAAATAGTCGTGTATGACGCTTACGTGTATCCTAATATGAGATATCTCATTTTAGGAACCCCAGAGTGTTATCTTTATCCTAATTATATATTTTTTTTGAGTTGGAAATAACCTCTTGAATAAAGTTCGAAATTTATGAAGCAACAAATGAATTTTACTTATGTACGTTAACCAGTAGATGTATTAATTTAAATAAACGATGTTGGATTTTGACTTATGTGCTTTAGTCCGCCGACCAAACTGTAGTCATATTAGAAGCAACGTTTTCTTGTCTTCTTGATTGGAAAATCTATTCCGCTTTTGAGGGTGGTTTCGCCAGAAGGATAGTATGTATAGTTCAAATTCAAATTCAAATTCAAAATAATCTTTATTTCATAGGTAAGCATTATTACACTTGAAATCGTCACAATGGTTAAACTCTACCGCTCATTCGTAAGGCAGATTCCCCTGAGAAGAATGAGCAAGAAACTCTAGGGGTTGCTCTTTGTAAATAACATTTACAATATTTTTTTATTTGAAACATCAGATTGAAACTACCTCCATGAGCTAAACGGGTTACTACCACGGATTTTTGTCATCCAAGTACGCAGAAGTTGTATAATAACCTTTAGTATAAAGTTTTTGTTTCACTATAGTTTTAAACCTCGTGAAAGGCAAATTTTGTATATCAACCGGAATCTTGTTATAGAAGCGTATACATTGCCCCTTAAATGATTGTTTGACTTTGTGAAGACGACTATCAAGAAAAGCTAGTTTATTTTTATTCCTCGTATTAATGTTATGTCTGTCACTATTTTTCATAAAGAAATTACTATTCCTTTTAACATAAATTATATTTTCATAAATGTATTGTGAGGCTAGTGTAAGAATGTTAATTTCCTTAAACTTATCTCTCAAAGATACTTTGGGGCCCAGATTGTAAATTGCCCTAACTGCACGTTTCTGCAGGACAAAGATATAGTGGTTATGCAAACATTTACCATCGTCAACCTCGCAGATGAGTGTCAAGTCGGAGCCGAGGCTGAGGGGCCCGAGGTATGCCCTCTTAATTTCCTCTCCTGCTTCGTCGTATATCCTCGGAGATCCCGGAGCATCTGTTCAAAATTAGTATAATAAAAATTTGTGTGACATTGTCCATCTGATCTTTGCGATTTAAAGCTCTTAGTGTCATTACAACTGTTATGTGTAGGCGAAAACTACACAAGATGAAGGTTTGATCAAATGACTATTTATTTATTTAGAATGGATAGACAACACAATACATATACAATGTATAGCTTATAAGCATTGCCTTACAAATAAATGGACGACGGGTCTAATCATTGACTTACAATTATATGGACGTCGGGTCCGCGCTAAAAAGTGTCCGCACTTGTAAGGCGCTAAAATCGTATACAGAGCGCGACACTCCGCTTTAGTCTTCATTTGTTCTACGGACAGCGCGATACTGCGATGACATAACAATTTAAATTTCGAATAGGTTGACTTGGGACATTTTTTTCGTGGTTTTTGTATTAGACCCGTCGTCCATTTATTTGTAAGTCAATGGGTCTAATACAAAAACCACGAAAAAAATGTCCCAAGTCAACCTATTCGAAATTTAAATTGTAATGTCATCGCAGTATCGCGCTGTCCGTAGAACAAATGAAGACTAAAGCGGAGTGTCGCGCTCTGTATACGATTTTAGCGCCTTACAAGTGCGGACACTTTTTAGCGCGGACCCGACGTCCATATAATTGTAAGTCAATGCTTATAAGGTACCGTTTTTATTACACGCACATTCTTTCTAACCATTGACCTTCCAACAACTGGACGACGGGTCTAATAGGAAAACCACGAAAAAATATCCTGCGTTAATCTATATAAACGTAGTGATACGTAAAGAAATATAAAAACAATGAAAACATTTAATTTAAATTGTACCGTCATACTACTGCTTAATTTTGCTTGCAACAATTTAAGGCCTAAAAATTCACCATATTAAACTTAGTGAAAACTACTTGAAGATAAGTGTTATGGAAATTAGCCTCTACTGGCAATATTCAATAATTTATATAGATACAATATCATGTACACGCGATTGATGCTCTTTTTGCGATTTTATGCTTTTTGATGTGGATACTTTTAAGCGCGAATCCAAGCGCTAATCCAATGTCGATTTCTAACTACAATTTAAATTTTTTATTGACCTATTGCCTTGTTACCACCTCCGTTACTTAAGTATCTAGCTTAGACATAGAATGCTCAAAAAGATCCGACTGGCACTGGAGCTAGTAGAAATTTTGCTTATTGTTATCATTGGAGGTGTTATTTCTTCATATAATAACACTTACCAACCAGCCGAACATCGATGACGTAGTCGACAGAGGGGGACGCCTGGTAATGTACACGGCAGCGATAGGTACCGGCGTCCTGGTGTCCCACTTTCTTTAACAACAGTGAAGTATCGTCATGGCAGGTTTCGCCATCACATGACGTGCCGAAGATACGATCCCGGTTCACCGCTCTGAAAGTATGTTTAAAATAAAATATATTTTTGTATTAAAAAAACCAACCTCAAAACTAAGCTTTTCCGTTTTCGCTGTGTTCCTTACCGAAACATCAACGACAATTGAAACACAAATGCAGGTCTCGTCAAAACTAATCAGATGGCCCCAAACACAAGGTAGCTGCTGGTCAGTTTAGTAGCAGCAGGTTTTTTTTTTAATAAAAAAATAAGTGTGCACTCTCCTCTATCTCCTCTATCTCACCTGATGGAAAGTGATGACGAGGTCGACGATGTAGCATGCACACCTAAATAATGCCTATTCACTCTCGCCTCGAAAAGGCCCAAGTCATAGCGTTCGGGAAGTAAGCCCGCAGGCAAGCAATTAAACTCTCTAGCGTCGCTATATAAATGTGGAGGCCAAAAGTTACGTGCAAATCCTGGGAATATCCACAACATAGAGATGGAACCCCAGCCCATGACTAGTCCCCCGATGATGGAAAGGAGAAGGCGGAATCAAATTATGCCATTCCATCGCACACTCTCCGCGATATATCTTGTAGAATATCGATAAGCAGGCAACTCTACGGCGGTGTTCAAGGGTAAGGATGCTGGTGAAGTTACAGGCATATGGGACTTGTCAACTTTTGTTTTAGAGTGAGGAGCGCATGCAGTGGTAGTGCCCCTCAAATCTTTGCAATTTAAAGCCCTGAGCGGCACTGCAACTGTTATGGACAGGCGTGTCTCTTACCACCAGGCGCACGACTTGTTCGTCCCGTTACTTGGTATCGTAAAAAAGCAAACTTTTTTTTTTTTTTTTTTTTTTTATGTTAACCAGTAGGCAAACGAGCAGACAAGCCACTTGATGGGAGGTGGTCATTGTCGCCCATGGACATGAGCAATACCAGAGGCATCACCCATGCGTTGCCGACTCCGGAGAACCTTGTTTACACGTCTTTTGAAGAACTCCATGTTATAGCGCAAGGGGAACACTTCAGGAGGAAGGCCATTCCACATCTTACTGGTTCGGGGAAGGAACGAACGAGATGCTCGAGTGGTCGTGACGTGCCAAGCATCGAGGAAGTGGGGATGGAGTCTTCTCCTTCGGCGGGTCGTGCAGTGGTAAAAGAGTGACGGAGGCACTAACTCAAAGAGTTCGTCTGAGCACTCCCCGTTATACAGACGGTAGAACACACATAGAGAGCCAACATCTCTCCGCAGACTAAGGGGCTCTAAATCGTCTGTGAGCATAGGGTCGTCGACAATTCGAACAGCCCGACGTTGGATGGAGTCAAGTGGATCAAGCTGATACTTGGGTGCTCCAGCCCAGAGGTGCGAGCAGTATTCCATATGGGGCCGAACCTGAGCTTTGTATAGCAAAAGCCGGTGCCCCGATGTGAAACACCGCTTCGCTCTGTTGAGCACACCAATCTTTTTAGAAGCCATTTTGGCTTTATTCTCCAAATGACCCCGAAACTGGACTTCGTTCGAGATGTCGACGCCAAGGATGCCTATACTATTAGAGGTGACGAGGGGAGTGCCTTGGAACTTAGGCGCTATAACAAATGGAGTTTTCTTAGCGGAGAACGCGCAAACTTGTGTTTTTGTGGGGTTAAAGCGGACAAGATTTTGTCGGCCCCATACGGAGACTTGCTCCAGTGAGGTCTCGATTTCAGACACAAGTTGTGCTCTTCCTTCTACCACTTCCTGTTGGGTCATATTTGCACGGCCAGTATAAAAGGTATCACCAGTACTGTCATCCGCATAGCAATGAATGTTACTTGTCAGTAACATATCATTGATATGCAGGATAAACAGGATTGGTGATAGCACTGACCCCTGGGGAACGCCAGCGTTGATGAGCATGGAGTCCGAGCAGAAACCGTCTAACGCAACTTTAATGCTCCGCTCTATCAAAAAACTGGCGATCCAGGTGCAAAGACCATCTGGGAGCCCGTAGGATGGTAACTTCGATAGAAGAGCCTTGTGCCAGACCCGATCGAAAGCCTTAGCTATATCCAAACTCACGGCCAATGCTTCCCCCCTGCTTCCACTTCCAAACAAAAGAAACAAATCCCACAGTGTAAAAATAAATGGCAGTAACTACTGCAGCAAACCAAAATTATGCGATTCTCAGAAAGGGTTGCCGTTGCACAGTGCAGGTAGTAAACCCGCCAGAGACGAGCGACACGCTTTGTTTTTATGACGGACCCTTGGCCGCGCGCTGGTTTCGCTAGCCAAATGAAGACTGTTAGACCGCGTTTGGACACGCGCTGAGATGCGACGCCACGCCAGAAGCAAGCGTCAAACCCAAGCCAACACATGGTATAAAAGGCCAAGCAGGACCAAGGACAAATCAGTCGAAGTTGAGAGTTGACATCCAGCAAACAATTGCTCTGTAGGCTGTCCCGATCACACACTGTGTAAACACTATCTAAGGTCTCAGTTCCGATCTACATCACTGCATAATTCGGTATAAGCAAAGAAGAAGCTCAGCTCTGAGTACAATTCGCTCTTCGCCTCTAACATTAATACGCCGTAACGTCAAGATGAAAACACAAGATCATACTTTGTGAGTCTCCTCTGGTCGCGAACATTGTAAATTTAAATAGGGTCAAGCTGTGTATACAATTATAATAAACAACTCGTCACGTGTTTACTTCTTGCGTCGGTGTTGTAAGTCAGCCGAGACGAACCCAATGCAACTGGGAGTGCAGTCCAATTGGAAACCCTAAACCAACTGAAGTGCCAATACGAATTATATTCCGAATAGAGCGAGTGGCGAGAAAATATATAGAGCGCTATAATTAAAATAGTAACATATAACGATAATACTTATTTATTTTAATGGGAGTTTCCACGTAGAGTTACGGGACAGAGATGTAGAGAAGAACACTATCTAAGTTATTTTGCTTACGTACATGGTTTAAAAACGATACCTCTAATGAAAACTAGGCGAAGTTTATTTTTTGGTCTTTTTCAGTTATTTTTGTAAACAACCATGTTTATTTATTAATATTATGCTCCCCAAATTTTGTGAAACAAAAATAAAAGAACATTAAACAATATTGAAAAACGAAAATGAAAAAAACTAAATAATAATAATAATAAACCATTTATTTCAGGCCATAGCCTACAAGAGAATGGTGTTAGTTACAAAAGAAAACCTTAAAACTGTGTTAGAATGATTGCAATGAATTTTGAAATATTGATAGAAAATTTAAATATTGAAATTTGGAAAATGCACAATTATTACTTAATTTGACCAATTGTAATGTTTATCCAAAACTTTAAAACTGTACAGTCAAAACGATGGGCAACATCTTCAGGATGCCATTGCCATTGCCATTGTCACGCACTCACTTTAGCAGAGCCGACACTTTTTTCGCCTAATGTCAGAAAGAAACAAAAAACAAAATAAGAACACAATAGGTTCAAAAAGTAAAATGTCATAGTGTTCATTGGAGGTATCGAAAAGGTCAATATTAATTCTTTGTTGCGAACAAACTTGCCTTCTCTCAGAATCTTCATTGGGAAATCGATAGAGGAACTCGCGGTCGTTCTTAAGCCACAGTACGTATGCGTCCGGGCCGTCCAAGAAGACCTTCCCTTGTCCGCAAGGCAACCGCGCGTCGCGACCTCGAACTGCCCTCAACACTACAACTTCTGCGGAACATCGAAATACATTCGAATCAAATCGTCGATTAGCAAACAACACCACTCCAAAAGGCTTTTACTTTTAAGCATGAAACACATACAATTCCATAAATAGACAACCTATTACTTAGGCTGTCGTATATTATAAGATTGTCGTATATTATTATTACTTATGCAGCTAGAATTTTTAGTAGCTCTACTAGCTAAAGAGTTTGTCCAGGGAACTACTGCTACCTTACCGATTTCTGCCGCTAAGCAGTAATGTCAGCATTACTGTGATCCGGTTTTGAAGGGTAAGGGTGCTAGTGAAATTACTAGGCACATGGGACTTGTCAACTTATGTCTCTGTGTGACGGGTGGAGTGGCTGTGCCACTCAGATCTTTGTGATTGAAAGCTTTGAGTGGCGCAACTGTTATGGACAGGCGTGTAGCTTACCATCAGGCGCACGTCTTCTCCGTCCCGTCACTAGATGTTATAATAAAATGCAGTTTTGACACTCTCTTTTAAAATTACTTCAACTGATTTGAGCGGTGTGGTTTGCAAATGAATGAATGCCATTTATCACAACGTTTATCACAACAAAAGGAATTCAGTCATTTTTGAGATTTTTGTACAAAAACATTATGCGTACCAACCTAATACCCTTATATACGTAGTACCGTATACCATTTATTTTAGGCATGATATCCTATAAAATGCCAGAAGTCAGGCGAAAATTGGCTCTTCTAAAATATATGTTTTACACACATACATAAGCTCACGCCATTGTCCCACAGGACGAGTAGGCAGAAACTACGAACGCCATCTTACTCTATCCTTACACAATCGAAAGTTGTGTCAGGATAGATGCATGAACTACCCACCTCACATGCATGAACTACCCATTTCATACAACTTCGTTTACTCCTGTCACTTCGGATCCCAACCTTTTCGAGGACATCACTGATCTGGTCAATGTAAGTTCTACTGGGATTCTTAAAACCGTTCCATCCACATTCGCGTCATAAATCTTTAACAATTTTTTGTTAATTTTTAGTAAGAGGATGTCTCATTAACCTTCCTTCATTAATTCAAATTCCTTTTTTTATCCTGCCAGTATCACGTTACGTCCTAGGTCTACTCGTTGTTTGACCCGCACAAAGATACTAAGGCGGATGCCATTTTACACCCTACCCATGATCGAATCCCGTAATAGAACTAAAGAATAGAATACCATAGAATAGAATATAATAACGCTCACATACTCATAGCCCCGCACTCGGGAAACCCTGTATCGCGGGTGCCATGGATACACCCATAGACAACCACAACTTACACCCACACTCACGAGGGAAATAAATGTAGGCAACACAAATATTTCTCCCGGCCCGGGAATCGAACCGGGGACCTCTGCGTGGTAAACCAGCATGTTAACCGTTCAGCACCTGAGGCAGTTATGATGTTAACATGTTTAATAACCAACTGAAAGTTTCAAACATCCGCTGGTTAGTATTTGTAGATGGTCGTCACCCAAAGCTCTGTGGTCCAAATTCCGCATTTTACTTTAACCGGTCAGTGATCGACTCAACCCTTACACTATGATTTACATATTTAGTTATAAGTACTGTAAGTGTAAATGGTACAAAATAAATAAGAAACAACAAACGACCGCAGGACGAGTACAAGTATAAACAAGTCTTATCAAATAAAGTTTTGTTCTGGTCACTAATGGCGCCGTATGTCAGCTTAGATACATTGGAAATCCATAAACACTGTGTGGCCGTGCTTACAGTATTATTTATTACAATCATGCCTCTTTCCCAATCCGCACTGGGCACTAGCATCAGTCTTGTGAACTAAAATCGCTTTGATCTGGCCTTTTTACAGACGTCCTAAATATGGTGCCTTAGAAGTACATAACTTTGAAGTTTACTTTCCACACAAAAATTATTTGGCGCAAATATCAATAGATATACTAAAATTGTAATGACTTGAACCTGTACTTCTAATGTACTATCAACCAAAAACAAACATATTTTTTTTTGTCCTTTTTTTCTGTGCGTTTATGCATGCTGATCACCACAGTGGTTGAATTAATTTGAATATAGTTTACGGTAAAGTATGTAGATAAACTTGGACGTAGATTAACATTTAATGTTTATTTTACTTAAATCGGTTGACAAATAAAAAAGATAAGGTAGTGGCACCAGTGACCGACAAACACCATTGGTCGACATTTTAATTTCTAATAAGATTTAGGACAAAATTTTCTATCATAGTAACACGTTTCTTATTAGTAAGTGTCATTTACCGGGTGTTCCTTATTGTAAGGGTCGATTAATGGATTTTTCGTCTTTATTACTAGACATTTAGAGAAATTCTAGTTAAGATTTTTAAAAATAATCTTTATATAATTCATTATTGTGATAATATACAGGTAAGGTACAATAAAAGCTTAAATACTGTTAAGTAAAACTAGAATTTTTAAATTATATGAATAAAATTGGGTCCCCGCGGCAAGGTGCCCAAGATGCTGGCAGGTTCTCCCTTGGGTTTCCCAAACACTGTATTAATGTTTTAGATAAAATTTTGTACAAATGAAGGGCACTGGGACCCCACAGGCTAATAATTACAATAGCTTTTTTTAAACATAATACAGCATAAACTTTCTTGAAGATTATGTCTGTTAAGTAAACTAGTCATTATTGATATTATGTTTAAAAACAAAAAGTTTTTTCAAATATAAAGACACTATTCCCTGTTTACAAACTATAACTTAAGGAATAATTTCATGGTAAACGTTAGAACCACTCAAACGGAATATTATCATATTTATCCAAGTACAACAAAAATTTCATTAGTGCTTTTTAAGTGCAGGATTTGCGGTGTATTACTGCATTTTATTTGAGATGTTTTTGTTGGTAGTACGGAAGGTACTTATTTAGCAATTTATAAAAACTTGTATTTAAACTGAATCCTTTTCTAAGTTGCGAAACATGAAAAGACCGATGACATGTACTCGGACTGGTGTAGCCTTACGGCTGGCGTTCTGCGGGGTGGGGTTTTATCACCTATACTTTTTTCGGTCTTTATCGGTGGAATTACATCATTACTCACGTCTTCTTTCCATCTCTATGCCGATGACCTTCAAATCTACACTGCAGCCCGTCTTGAAGATGTAGTTACTGCTATCGGCACATTGAATTCCGACCTACAAAAGGTTTCGGTGTGGGCTAAGAACTACGGACTTCTTTTAAATGCACAAAAGTCCCAAGCCATAATTATTGGCAGTCGCCATTCCATCTCCAAGTTTGAGTCTATGGTGATGCCCAATTTAGTTTTGAATGACACCATTATTCCTTTTTCCACTTCAGTTAAAAATTTGGGCATCATAATGGACCAGACACTTCCTTGGTCGAAGCATGTCGCCGATGTAAGTCGTAAAATCTTTGCATCACTTCATTCCCTCAAGCGGATGCAGTACTTTCTTCCTCTGTCTACCAAATTTATGCTAATACGCACTCTTCTTTTTCCTATTCTGGACTATGGTGACGTCTCCTATCTTGATCTTTCGGAGGACCTTCTTAATAAATTGAAGCGGCTGCAAAATCAATGTATCAGATTTGTGTTTGGATTGAAAAAGTACGACCACATTTCCAAGTTTAGAGATGAGTTGAAGTTGTTGCCTATTCGTTTACGTAGAAATGCTCAGATTTTATGCTTCCTCTATAAAATCCTGTTCCATCCCACTTCACCTAGCTATCTACGTGAGCGTTTTCAATACCGTCAGGCTATGGGTGACCGCCTGCGTTCTGGCACCAATTTGTCCCTCGTCCTTCCACAACACAGTTCCCAAAAATATTCGACCTCGTTCACAGTAAATGCTGCCCGTATGTGGAACCTTTTCCCGGTCGAGGTCATACAGTCGCCTTCGGTTCGGGTTTTCAAGGGTTCTCTTTTGAAGTTTTGGGATTGTTCAGACTCCACATGTTAGAGCTTTTGAAATATTTATTTACATTTGATATATTTATTTATAGTTTTATTTTGTACATTCAATTTATTATAGACTTTGTATGTATTAATGTATCAACATTACTTAATATATTTATATTCGTATGTACATTTGATTTATTAAATTTATCTGTGTATTTATTGAGTATAGTATATTTCATTTCTTTACTTATCTATTTTTAGTACCACCCCAAAAACCAACTTTCCTCTCAGATTTTCAAAGGTTAGTTGGAAGAAATCTCTTTATGGGATAAGCTCGCCTTTGTACACAAATATTTACATTGTTTCTGAAAATTTGTAAGTTACTTTGTGGTACAATAAAGTGTTTAAATAAAAAATAAATAAAATAAAAGTGCATTAACGCTAACGGAGAATATTTTGAGAAACAATAAATTCATTTCTGAATTTATTGTTTATAAATGTATAGTATTTTTTTCTTATTAATTCTGGAAACTTTTAGTGCGCCACACGTACATATGTTTTAAAAAACCATATTGCAATGACACACTAGAGAACATTTTTATACAAAATACCAGTGAATACTTTATAAACGTCATAAAAACATTACGACATTACGTCGCGTCGGTTTGAAAAAAGATATAAAAACCGTTTTTCCCATTTTGTTTTAAATCAAAGTACTTTCTTATCAGATTGTTGTTGGATTTAACAATCTAGTACGATTAATCGGTAATGCAGTCCATCATCAATGTTCTACAAATCACGTAGTTTACGTGTACGTGTACGTATAATGTGAATGATTACTATAGGTCTACCCAACCTCAAAATTGAGGGGAAAACCTTTCAAAAATTACCATTTCTTTTTAAACTTAACCTATCAGTCTTTAAAAGGCGGATTTGCCTCAGAATTCTCTGTTAATGTCCCAATCGGGCGAGGGATTGTATAGCTCGCCATGTAACAAAACGATAGCGCGTTTTAACTCGATCGCTGCGCCATCTCTTGAGTGGTGGGAGAACTAAAAATGTAAGGATGGCGAATACTTCACATGAACAGCATTTAAGGAATATCTGACCTGAACGAAATACGTATTTATATTTACGTGTGAAATTAGAAAATACACATACTAAGTTGCTTAGTCATCGGAATAAAAGGTATACATTTCTACACATATGAAAGTATCATTTTTTAACGTAAAATAGTGATAAACACAACATAAAAACGAGAAATGAAAATATATTTATTTATAATGTATACGCTTCTAACTAATAAGATTCCGGTTGGTATTCAAAATGTACCTTTTACGAGGTTTAAAACTGTATTGAACCAAAAATGTAATATTAAAGTTTTATTATACAGTTTCTGCGCACTTAAATCATAAAAATCGAGTTTAGGTCTTGTTTATAATATGTTATATTTGAAAAAAGATATTCTAAATGATACATATGTACAGACGGCAGCACATTAAGCTACACATAGTCGTGTCTTGTTCTGTTGCATTGGAGGTGATTTTCGAACAATGATTGTAGCCTGATTTGCTGTTGACACAAATATCTGTCTGCAAGAACAATCTCCTTTTGTCAGAGCCAACATGTACTGCCGCGAAGACGTTCTAATAGACTTTGCATACACGTTTGGTCGTATAGTACTTTGATTTATCTGTTTGGATTTTACTAAACTGCCTTCGTGGCTGAACGGTTACCATGCCAGACTGCCACGCAGAGGTCCCAGGTTCGAATACCGGGCCGGGAAAATATTTGTATGGGCTACGTTTATTTCTCTCGTGAGTTTGGGTGCAATTTGTGGTTGTCTATGTGTGTGTGCGTTATTATTATTATTATTGTTTTTCTAATAAGTTGAACTAATTGGAATATTTTTTCCAATTAGTTCAACTGATTGAACTTCTAGAATAACTTAGTGGAATAGATGTTTTCTCTTTCGGCTACCCACAGTCCGTGGTCCGTTTCTCCGCCCGCGCGCGTGCTGACCCGTGGCGGCCTGTTCGGATCTGGTCAGTAAATTCAAAGGCGGGGCCCCAGAGCGCGCGCGGCCTATCCTCTCTACGCACCCGAATAATCGCCAGTACGCGTGTCGGCCCGTGGCCGCCCGGACTCCGGTTTGATATCACGGGCCGTGGGTACGCACCGTGATAGGGCGAATACGTTCAATAATGATCAGATCCCCTAAATAAATATAGTGTAAATAACCCTTTGAATTTCTTACCTATTGTTCTCATGGGAATCTGTGACGATTTAAGAGTAATTTGCTTACATTTGATAGAAAGACATATTTGTTGATTTTGAATTGGAAGTATTTTTAATATCGAAAACTTATGACGGGCTCGTTAAAACTTTTTCGCGTGTCCATAAGACGTATCCAAGTAACACGCTGTAAGAAATGCTTTCAATCCAACGATTCTGTCTCGCTCCAATGAGTTCTACAAGTTTGTTAATTTTAAGTTTACCTGTGTCGAGTGCGACGACAGTGTCGAAGACGCACGCAAAAGCGAGTACCATGTATGTGCGGTACATCATTATAACTTCTGAAAAAAAAAAATTGCTGTTAGAATATAGGTGTTATACACATACAATACCATTAAAATGTTTCTATATATTTTTTCCAAAGTTGATCACTGTTCTACAGAATCTACCAAAGCTATTTGAAGTAGTATAGACTCTTATAGTTATAAACAAATATACAAATAAATAAGAAGTTGCGTGTACGATAGTTCCTAATTAAGTCCCTCTCAACTTAATAAATAGGAATGTAAATAGTGAGTAAGGTACCCTCTTATTTGTATAATATTTACTACCGTATATAGTATATTTCGTATTTATGCTGACGGCGAGTGCTTGTTGAGCATGGGTCTACTTGCGATTAGGGCAATTTACAATCTGGATCACAGAATGTCTTTGAGATGATTTTAAAGAAATTAACATTCTTGCCGTAGCGTCACAGTAAGTACATTTATGAAAATGTATTTTTTTTAAATAGTGATGAATGTAATACACTTAATGTGAAGAATAAAATTGGAGTGACTATTTCTTATAATTATTAAGAAAGAAAAACTTCCTTCAATTTGTAAGGTCCGTTGGTTCGTTCCGTGGCTTGCTCACCAGCAAATGATGCGTATTGGAAATGGTTTCCAATACGATTCAAATTTTCACATTCCATCCCTTTCCCGCACATACCTTACTTGCACGCAAGAGCGAGACAACTTCACCCAACTGGTGACGCCTAGCGGACGAAGAAGAAAATACTCGCATCGCTGTTGAAATTTTGCCGACGAATGCAATGGCCGCGCGCACAACCGTCGCCGTTAATTTATTGTGAAACCATACTAAACTGAAAATTATGATGAACAATAGTAAATGTACGTTCCGGTGAACTTGTGAAGAATCGCTCCCTGGACAAGGCAAGGACCCGAGATCACTCAACTCATCGGCAGAACGGTCACGCGGTTGGTTTCAAGAGGCATTATGCTCCCATATTTATTCATATACAGTCCACAAATCGAAGAAAGGCGTAATAAACGACATTTGCCTGCATAACATGGCAGTTGCCCGCATGAATCGCGCCACCAGAGTTGGCATAGCGTCTGGCACGATTTGCTAGAAAACTTTCGAACCCAACCGGATCGAAGGTTTTTTTCTTAGAGTTCAATTCAACTTTGTATTAACAACTATAAGAAACTAGTGGAGTAATTTCACAAAAATGATTGCATATCGTGGTAAAACAATGTAGCATTAAAAAAAATTTAATACGATGAAGACAGTCGTCTTCACAAAGCCACAAATTCATTTAAGTGGTATTGTATACGGGTAATTTTCAGTTAAGTTTTTTGTACTCAATTTTGGTGACAATTTCTTTTTATTTGAACATTCATCATTCATTGAATATCATCATGAAGCATTATTTAATATTCGAGTGTGGTAACCTGAAATATTCTTTAATATTTGACGATGATATACTCGAGTAGTTAAATAATAAAAATTGTCACCAAAATTGAGTACAAAAACCTTACCTGAAAATTACTAGAACACTTCTACGAGCATAAAAGTTCCGGTTGATATTTAAAATTAGCCGAAGTTTAAAACTATATTGAAACAAAATATAATGTAAATAAACTTACATTTTCATTTGAACAAATGTATTATACATTTGTTCAAATGAAAATGTAATTATTTATATTAAGATTAATATTATTTAATGTGGGAAATAGGATAATGGATACGCTTCTATAATAATATTCCGGTTGATAACCAAAATTTGCCATTTTAAGGTTCAAAACTTTATACTGATATAACTTTATACTATTAGTAGTTTATGTGACTGTTTTAGGCTTTAAAATAAGAGTGAGGGTTTCTGAAACGAGCCAACAGGCGAGTTTCATAAAAACATCTCACGAGTGTTTTAATGCCTAATTATGTACAGTTACATACACTGCTTTATCTACACACATATTATAAGCACTCTGTGATGTGTAGGAACCGCATGTTACGACTGGCGAAATGGCGCTAAATAAAAACTTTTCTCACGCATGTCACACAACCGTAGTTTTTATTTTTAATTCATAGACAAATTAGAATCGGCGAATATGAAGTAACGTGTGATATTGTTAAAATTGTTTGCTATTTTCATTTCATTTCGAATAAAACTGATATTAGAATTGAGGTCCTATCAAATTGTTTTGTTTTTCAGAGATGTTCGAAATTTGAATGTAATAATAACATCGAATTCGATGTTAATAAGCAATAACATTTTCACAGATAAGAAAACTAAACTGTTCTAACAAATCAGCTTACCTTTAAGCTGGTCGTAATTTGCGAGTTTTGAACACATTATGGAGAGTTTATGATATGTGTTGAAATAAAGGTTATTTGTTGTACAGCTTCTACGAACATGGATGATAAAAATCCGTAGTAGAGAGTCGATTCGCTCTTGCAGGTTATCTCAATACTTGCAATAAATATTGTATTTCATAAATATGTATTAATATTTATTTACAAAGAGAAACCCTAGAGTTTTTTACTCATTCTTCTCAGGGGAATCTGCCTTACGAATGAGTAGTAGAGTATAATTAATGTGACGATTTCAAGTATAATTTGATTACATTATGACAAAAAGTTCTGAAATTAAATCTCATATGAAGCTTCCTTTATGATGTTTTAAAACGTTCATGATGGATTAAAACGTTGTCCAACAAAAAAGATTTTTTCTTTTAGTTACCGGTGGGTTTTCTTTTAATCACCGTTGAATAAACCAAGCTTCTTCAGACGGAGTGCCTAATTTGTTACAGTGTGTAGTTTTTCTGTTAAATTTCTAGTTCTTTTTTCAAATTAACGTTTTAACCGACGTCAAAAAAGGAGGAGGTTCGCAGTTCGACTGTATCTTTTGTGTGTATGCCAACTCTAAGGTTCCGGGTTCGATCCCCGGCCGGGTCAATATTTTCTGGTTTTTTCATTTTTTTTATTGTGACTCGGCAAAATGACTGCACCGCGCCTGATGGAAAGTGCGAATACAGTCCAGAGATGAGAGTAACGGATGGAAAACACAAATATCTTCACTCCGTCACTATCATTTTGCCGGTCTGGCCAAACGCTTCTTCACACTACGTTTGAAGGACCCGATGTTATAGAGAGGAGGGAATACATGCGCCGGGAGTTAGTTCCACAATTTGATGGTTCGGCATAAAAACGAATTGCCAAACTTTTTAGTGCGGGACGGTATTGAACTCACCGTCCAACTGTGGCAACGCAGTCCGGCACGGGTGGTCCGCTGATGGAAAGGAGAGGAAGGGATAAGGTTGAATAACTCTTCAGAGCACTCACCGTGGTACAGGCGATAGAATACGCTAAGAGACGCTATATCTCTGCGAAGCTGTAACGACTCCGCATGCTCAGTTACATGAGGATCGTTGACAACACGGAAGGCGTAGCGCTGCAGTCCATCTAGGGCATCGAGCAAGTACTTGGCAGAGCCGTCCCAAAGGTGCGAACAGTACTCCATGCTGCTTCGGACCTGAGCTTTATACAACAGGTATCGCAGCTCTGAAGTAAAAAATCGGTGCACCTTGTTCAGGATGCCAAGCTTGCGCGATGCGGTACAGATGACACTCTCGATATACTCTTTGTTGCTCATGTCCTTCCGGATGCTCATCCCATGTAGTGTTTAAAGAGATAGATATTTTATTCTACAATAATTCGTGTTAGAATAAACCTATAATAAAATTATCGCTTGATTTCAGGTTTTTTTATATGATCGAGTTTGAATAGCGTACATCCTGTCGTGTAACGAAGTAGCATATGCTTTAGACAATATCCTTAGGTGTATTATATTTTTTGTAACACCTTTAATACGAAATATCTAAACCACTTGATGTAGCAATATAGTTTTTCCCGCTTCTACTCCGGTGACTCACCTCAATGTAACGTGAATTTCTTGGTGACATACCAATACCCTGGTACACCTGACCACCGCTGGCACGTATCGCCTGATGGGCGGATTGTTTGTACCTCACTGGTGATGGATTCCGAGATGAACGACTTAGTCTACACAACACTATCTTTGATTCGTTTTAATATTTTTTTATATGTACGAGTATTATATAAAAAAACGCCCCTTCTTATTATTTAGCGTATATTATTGTAATTATTTACTCCAGATAAGTAAATAAAATTCGTCTATAACGGACGTTTCTTACACTCGACTCAAGTGGCATTGCCGCCCCGGGGCAAAGCGTATCCTCTTTGAGAGTTTTGATTGATTGTTGTAATTACAAGTGTTTTTAGTACATCCTACGTGACTCATACACCCCAAATAAAAAATATGGGCCCCGTCTACATATCAGAATCTAACATAAGTTGACCTCTCGATTGCAAAGACTGCATTAATTCGGGGTTTTACGCTCGAAGGTGGAAAGGGGTGTAAGGATCAAGTTACAGCGGTGACAAAGAACTGCATTTGTACACGCAACGTCCCTTAGTGACTCACGTTTTGTATTGTGTCGTAAACCGAAAGTAATGAGGGGGCGGGAATTGTTAGCGCGCATTTTAATTTTTTAAATGAGTTCCGATTTGTAGTAAAAACAGTTTTACTGTTATAATACTGATTGATTGTGATAAAGAAGTAATGGATTAGACTTCGTAATGGATTAATTCATCGTTATTCCGTGAATTGCACTCTGGTGTCTTATTCTTTGAATGTTTTTTTCCGTATTGGTAATATGTTTACTACTACAAGTGCAAGTCTCTGCCTGTCCGGAGGGGACCAGACTTGACAGTAGGTAAATAAGTTCGTAACCATATTATACAGATAATATAGAACAGTCCCACAGCTTCTAAGTTGTAGTTACAGTGCCCTCCCTACCCAATCTTTGGGTTATAGGTACGGGAAGGGTATCATTACCTGTGCAAGGAAGCCCGCACGAGGACCTTATCAATCAGGTCCTGACCCAGATAAGCCAATTGACACAGACTTATCCGTTTCTCAAAAAGCTAGTGCCCTGGGTGAGCACCCCCGGGTGCACGTACAGCACCCTCCCTTTTGTCCAGATAGGTACCGGAGCTTGCCTCGGTCACTTCCCGTTGAGCGTTGCGGTTGCCACCGCTAAGCCGTTGCCTTTACAGTCGACTACCATGTTTCCGTTTTGGTAGCGGACCTGTCTGCACTCTCACTTCCCGACGCAAAGTCAATGTCAAATAATCTTAATTTCATATGTAACCAAATTACACCTGAAATCATCATACTGATTTAACTCTACTGCTCATTCGTAAGACAGCTTCCCCCGAGAAGAATAAGCAAGAAACTCTAGGAGTTGCTCTTTGCATAATACATTTGAACACATTTATCATTACAATATTTAATTTAAACATATTAGACCGAGACTATTTGCGAGAGCTAAACGGGTCACTACCATGGATTTTCGTCGTCCAAGTGCGCAGAAGCTGTATAATAACCCTTAGAATTAAGTTTTTGTTTCACAATAGTTTTAAACTTAGTAAATGGCAAATTTTGAACATTAATCGGAATCTTAATACATTAAAAGCGTATACGTCTTAAATGAATTTGAGACTTCGTGAAGACGACTGCCAAAATTGGGTCTATTATCATTCGTCGTATTAACTTTATGTCTGTCACTATGTTCCATAAAAAAATATAATATTTTTCTTAACATAAATAACATTATCATAAATGTTCTGCGAGGTTAGTGTAAGAATGGTAATCTCTTTAAACTTATCTCTCAAAGACAATTGCCCTAACCGCACGTTTCTGCAGGGCAAAGATTCTATTAATTTCGGCGGCAATACCGCAATGCACAATGTCGTATGTCATAAAACTGTGAAAGGGGCTGATTCTCATCCTTATTCAGCGCCCACAGTGCAAACCCTTGCGTCGCCGAGGTCATCGTACAAATAGGCAACAGATATACAAAATTATTAGACACGAAAAATCAAAACACTATCATGGGCATGTGAAACAAAATATTGTTAAGGAAACCGAGAATTTATTTTATGAGGTGGTACACCAGCTCACTGAATAAATATTTGGAGCAAATCTACTGACGGTAAATCGATCATTCTCGGACTAGTGTTCACTATCTAATTTCCGTGGATATTTTTATCATTTAAGTTTTCGATTTTTTTACCGTGCAATATTATTTAATATTCAAGTATTGTATCGTAAAATATTATTTAATAATAAAAAGATTGAAAGAGAGAAAATTGTTACGGTTATTAGATAGCGAACACAAGTCCGAGAATGACCGAAATGACAGCTGCGGACCGCTTGTAACGGCGGCAGTGCAAACGAGAGAAACAACCCTCATTGAGTTCTTAACTTCGCTACGATATTAATAAATAATCGCCAAACAACTAAACTTTAAATCGTAATTTTAGCCTTTTTTTTTCAAGTCTACTGAGTTTCTCGTACAATATTACACCTGAAGCCTTATTAGCAAAGATCGGGTTAGACGGAGTACAGCACGGAAGAAAGTATTTATGTGGTCTGTGGAGTACAGTGACACACATACAGTGAACAATAGCCCCCTTCCTGAAAGCTCGGAATGATGTAAATAAAAACAAGTGCTGTGTTCCTTTATATTTTCCATCCTACAAGAGTGTCAGACGCCTAGACCTCACAAATATGAACGTCAGAGTCGACCGCTAAGAAGAATACAAACAAAATGTCAAAACATTGTAGTTTTATGTTTACTTATGATTACAAAACTGTTCTTATAAATATACCTTTGGTGTAATAAAGTTACATCTGCAAAATGACAATTTTTCAGAAGAGAAGTTTCAAGATTCGCTGCACGGGCATTAGTCGATATCTTTTTATGTTGCAGAGTCGAGACTACCTCAGATCGAATTCAAATTTTGGCATACTAATACCCTGGCTTTATACACACACGCACACACACAGACACACAATCACTCACACACTCAGACACACACTCACGCACTCAGACACACTCACTCACTCACTCACCCGCTCACGCGTGCACACATAATTTGTTTTACTTATTTTTTACTTCCTCCTCAGTACTTTGTATTTCGACATTACTACTAACATGACTATCCTAGGGGTTGGGTGCCTGGAGACCCATATTACAAGCTCTGCTTAGTTTGGGCTCCAGTCTCCCACAATACATTACTCTAAGCTTACGTAATAATGTATATTTACTGTAATTGTAACGTTTCTTTGTATTGTGTTGTGGAGATAAATAAAGATATTTATTATTATTTCAGAATTTATCTTTTTACAAAGGAAATTAAAGCAATTTGAAAAATGTGTAGAGTATACTATTTGTGTTCTATTTATTTCAGTCGATATAAAAAAATAGTAATTGGTATAATAAAAAAATATTCTTTTTTCTATCGTGAAACTTTTTAGGAACCGTGTACCAATTAGAGTATATCTTCAATTTTACTCATTGACTTACAAATAAATGGACGACGGGTCTAATACAAAAACCACGAAAAAAATGTCCCAAGTCAACCTATTTAAACGTAGTGACATGTAAAGGAATATGAAAAAGCTAAAACGTTGAATTTAAATTGTAATGTCATCGCAGTACTGTCTAATTTTGCTTGCTTCGCTGTCAGTCGAACAAACGAAGACTAAAGCGTGAATGACGCTCTGTATACGATTTTAACGCCCTATAAGTTCGGACACTTTTTAGCGCGGACCCGACGTCCATATAATTGTAAGTCAATGATAACCATATACAATTATCAAATTATCATTTTAAAGTAGTAATCATTAATAATAGGGGTTAAAG
>NW_020656001.1:663333-697739 GCF_003589595.1 Hyposmocoma kahamanoa
GGGGTTAAAGTATGAAATTGCCGATTTGTACTTCTTAGCGCTTTTTACCGCGGACCCGACGTCCATATAATTGTAAGTCAATGATTTTACTATATATTTTTTTCAAAGTGATTCACTTTCACTGTTATGCGAAATCACCAAAGCCATTTGAGGTCGTGTCGACTCTTAAATTGTGAGAGTGTAAAATTCACATATACACAACTTGTTTCTTGTAGTTCGTATTGTGATTTTCATGTGACAAAAGCACTTTTGAAGTTATGATCGCATGTGACTTTCATAAACCAACTCGGGTACGATTTCATAAATATAATCATTCCGAGATTTCATTCTCTTATTGATTACTACTTATTATATATTTCTGGTATTTGTAAGTAGATTTTAATTTATAAAGAATTTTCAAATAGTATGCTGCAATCATTGCAAATTTACGTAACATAAGATCATTGGCTCTCCCAGCAATTAAGGATTCTGCTTCTAAAAAGTTGGCTGTCGGAGTAGCCAAAAGAGTGACATTTCTGTTGTTGTTTCTTATTCCCAGATTTAAGGCCAATATAGGCTGAAACGGTAGGTTTAGTAAAACAAGAAAAAAAACAAAAGTTACCCATAATTCGCGCAGCGAAAATGCAAACAGTCGCATATTGCAATAATTGCTCCATTAATGTGAACTTTTGAATAGACACCAAATTGCAATCTATGATTATGCCTAAAAGAGGGTGTACAATTTATATTTTAAGCTTTATTTGCCCGATATTGCGCTTGAAGAATAAAAAAGGGACTTGGTCCAAAAACGGAGTTACGAAGTTTTCAAATTTCAAACACTTTTTTTTGTAAAAAATATAAAAAAGGATTAATTATATACATTATTTTTAATAAATGCTTATAAAAACTTACCCAATATTCCATACAGTACAACAGCAACGCTTTTAAAATTAATACCCAAGTATTCGTAATCTGTTATCTTAATTTATGCAATCGCGACCGTCTGTTGCCGGCGACAACTTCGCGTGGAGTGAACAGGGAACAAACTTTACACCAACATTAAATTCAGGTATCAAGCACAAATAAAAACAAAGATATATTATCACTTTAATAAAAAGCTAGAGGGGAACGTGTGTACACGCTGGAGTGCTTTCCCATACCGAACTATAGCCATAAAATACGTTTCGAGCGAAATTAAAAGTTTGCCGCCTAATACAGGGGGTGTACAGTATAAAGGATTATAAAGGTGCAGTTACACGAGTGCAAGGGGGTGGCAGCTATCGGGGGCGAAGGTGAGTCACCCACGTGATTCACTAATAATGGATTGACAACTTATTTCGACGAAATGTATTACTAATTGTAAGGTTTTATTAATCACACTTATGTGACAAATAAATAGTAACTTCGTTGAAAATGATAAGTGTTTCGGATTTAAATTGCGTGTACATATTTGTTTTTTAAAACAAACCAACGTTTCGGACTCTGTAATGGTGTCTACTCTGCTCTCCTCCACTCCATCCGATATCCGTCCAAAACAATTACTATTGAATAAGTAATAATCGACCAAAACAAAAAACACATGATGCGAATGAAGCTTCATACTTGACATTGTGTTTTGAATTGGTCGTGTATTACTTACTTGACAGTAATTGTGTGTGACGGAGAAGAACAGGAGTAAACTCCCGGGTTCCATGGTCACGTGATCAGGATATATTAGACATCAACCAGTTCTGTCTAATATTTGCAAACCACCCTACTGTGAATTATATTTTTAATTTACCAAAGATAAAAAAAAGAAAATTTTTTCAATAATACGCATTTTTTACTAAATTAGATTTAAGAAATAAAACACATTAGAGTAAAATGATAAATTCGATTTAAAAACATTTTTCAAGGCTTTAAAACAAAATGATTACTATATACAACAGAAAAACATACAAGGAAAAATTCACAGGATGGGATTTTTTTATTTTGAATAAAACGCTAGGATACCACAAAAACGTTTTTATTTCATAAAAGAATATTCAATGACGAGTTAAAACAAAACTATTCATGCAACAAATAAAAATAACGCTTAGGAAAATGCGACGCTAATCAGGCTTCAGCCTGTAGATAAAGAAATCTAAGTTCTAGTTTCAAGTGATCCCTGATCAGTGTTACTTTTAACGTCATTTACACAATATAAGTAGAAGCTACAACTTCATCGTTCCTTTTTATACGTTAAATTTGCTTAAGGGAATCTGGTACTCCTAGTACATTGGACTTTGAGTACCAGAGCAATGGAATTCACTCTGGGGCACTTCCCAGAACACCCCAGCCAGAACCAATTTAGAAAAGTTCATTTACCAATTTGGTTCTACCGAGAATCGAACCCGGTATCATATGTATCATACAGGCCCACAGCACAAACCGTTGGGCCACTAAGGTAGTGTAGTTAATACAGGATACCTTGAGATGTGTCGAGAAATTTGCCCCCGTAGCATGGCTACTCATGACAGTCGCTACGCGCACGATAAAATTGGAATAAGCGCACGCTATTGGCTGTCTCAATCAGATCTAATTTAGATAGCAAATAGCGCAAGCTTATTTTAATTTTATCGCGCGCATAGCGAGTATCATGCGTAGCCATGCTACGGGGGCTGAATCGGGTGTTACGTGTTACAGTATTTTTAAATAGGAAGACACTTATCCACTCGGAATCGCTTTAAATCGGTAAGAAAATCCTTTATGTCCGCGTTTTCGCGATTCCGCGTAACTAGGGCGCTAGCTTTCAAATACAAACATTTTGTGAGTATTACATGACATTACATGACGAAAATTTAGGCGATATTGCAAAAAGTAACACTGTTGCGGAGTCACCGACATCCGTCCCTAATACACAAACTTCAACGGATCCAAAAATCACACATTAGTTTCTTTTATTATATAAAATATATCCCAACGAATAAAGCTAGGGTTACATGATTTACTTTGAAAAATTCAAATTACTTGTACTGACTTCATAAAAAATCACATCACGAACTAAGCATAGTTCAACACGGTCAGTGGTTCGACTGTTTTGCGAGATATTCAAAGGTAACCTTACAAGGTCTGACTTTCATCCTATGCTATTAAAGGTAGTTTTGTTTGAACCACTCTAGGACATTACTACTCTAAATAGCTGAAACTATTAATTCTGAGACACTCCGTGTTCTAAATCGAAGGTATATCAAAGGTTCTAAAAAATACCGTCACTAAAAAAAATCTCGGTTTATTCAAATTTCAAGCTATTTTTATAAAATTTAAACGTCACTTTTCTAATATTTACTTATTCGTTTAGGAATGGTATTGATTGCAACGTGTAATATTAACTCATTTTGTTATTAACTAAAGTCATAATATTTAAAGAATCGCTCGCAAAGCAGAGCCCAACGGCGGGCCGTGCCGGCTGACCGTGTTAACAAACAAACTTTTTTTTATATATTTAATTTTACACAATAATAGTACACCTAGCACTCTGAAGCGCATACATATATAAATAATATAGGGAGTCTACAGTTTTAATGTCATCAACTTTTTTCGAGCAAAATTTACACAACGGCGGAAGTTGTAAGAGTATTCAATGACCTTGTCATATATACAAACGTCTCTGGCTAACACTAGGAGCCAACGCTTAAAACTATGGGGCCGATGACACATTTTCCTGTCGATAACACTAAAACCGATTAATAAGTTATACAATATTTATTTATAACGAAGGGAAACTTTATGCATTCTTAAACAAATGCAAACTTTCACATTCCATTGGAGCGTCGAGCCTCCAATATATTCCTATAAAAATAAAACTGAAAGACGCAACCCGCCGCCTTGTTTCATTTCGTTTATTCTACTAAGGAAACTTGACTATGTAATAATAAGCGCACCAATGGAGCGAAAACATTGCAATTATATGGTTCCTTTCGAAATATCACCAGAACTGTCTCAGGTAGCAAGGCAGTGTGAAATGAAATACGCTATCCTGCACGCAAGCGTAATTGAAAGTACTCGGGAGCTTTTGGAAGAATTAAGATATTGCACTGCTATTACAATAGTGTTGTAACTCAAAATATGTGAAATTCGAGATTATACTATCGTTGTACATAAAATTTCATTCTCTAGACGTCAATATAACCGTCAATAGAATATTGTGAGAAACAATTCAAAGATATCTACTAATTCAAAGTGAGAGAAACTTTTTCTGAGCTAGTTCCGTACAAAACAGTCCTTACTTTGAGTAACTTTTAAACATATTTGGTAAGTAGGACATTGTTTAGATGTCTGTTATAAAGTTTGACCTATAGTTTTCAAGTTTAATATAAATTTTAATAAACTTTCACGGGAAGCGAGTAATTCATTTCTGATCGATTCTAAAAAATAGTATTTTTGAGTTAATACACTATTGTAATAACGGTGCGATATGTTAAAGAGTTCTGTGTGTTTTATAATACACCACAGTAAGTATTATAATTAGGTCAAGAAACGACACATTTTCAGGGATAAACAAGGGAATGGGGTTTCACTCTGTATGCACTGAGTGATGCAATGCCGTGAAAATTATAAACATCTGCCTAGAGCATTGTGGTACAAAATTGTCAAGACAGACTTTACAAGCTTTGTTTCAGGACATCTCTGGCCGGGGTAAGAATAGGTCAAGATTCAAAAAGCCGAAACTCAGAAATGGGTGAAGTTTGTTGTTGTTTATTTTTGGAAAATTGTTTGGATGCAGTGCCAGAAAATATCACGATCAAATGGAAATGTTTGAATGGGAGATTGTGATGACTGATCGCTACCATAGTACGCGAGGTAATTAATGGTAGATAAATATAAAAGATTAGTGACGCCCTGCAGTTCAGGAACGCAACAATCTACGACAAATTACATTAAATAAATATTTTAGCGTGGAAAAGTGCAATGTTTGTAGTGACATAGTAACAGGTTTTCGCTTCTATAGACACTTCTTTAAAACACAGTCAAGTAAGGCTATAAGGTGATGTGACATACCACATAATATTCATGCTTACTAGCTGATAAGTCAGATACGGATCCAGCAAGGGTTACGCTTGAACACCCCTTCACACATTTTTAACCTTTAAACATCGATAAGGTAATCAATTTGTTAACGTAAAGTGTAGCCTTACAATTTAAGTTCATATTTCACTAATCAGCTTGCTTATGTTACGTCACTTCATCGATACATGAACAAATATTGTTGTGAAGATAATAAAAAAATATGCTAAATTCCAAACTTGAATAATTTTTAATTTGTATAACGTTTTACCCATACTGGTATATAACCAGAAATAGAGATGAAATAAAGGCCTTCCATCCTTGGCAATTCATTAGGCAAACGGGCCTTATATCACTTTTAAATATCAACTCTCGTTTGCACTGAAATCACAAATTAGGAAGCTGAAATAATACAGCGCCAACAACTGTCCTGTGTGTACGTCTCCGTATATTCGAAAAATATACTGATTTTTTGTAATAAAGATAATATCTCTAACTATGGGGGCCTGTTCCATTCGGTGGTGTGGGTAAATCAGCAAAACATCTAATTACAAAACAAACGGAATCACATTTCATCGGTAATCAAATATAAATACCTAATTTTCCGATTTTCGTCCATTATGGCAAAGCTCAAGTTAAACTAGTCGATTGAAACAATTGACACCCGTCAATTGTTTCGAATTTGGGCTGGCCAATCGGAGAGCAGTTGTCATCGTAATGATTTGGCAGAATAGTTTTCAAACAAATTAAATGACATTTCGTCTCTATTTCTGATTATATACTCGATGGTTTTACCATAACAATTTTATAAATTAAAACTTCTTACAACTAAATTCCGTAATAAATTAAAGATCAATCTAAATAAACATAAATAATTTAGAATTTATTTGGCATGATACAATTTCGTAAAAGGTAATCACATCACGAATAGCTGAGAATCTGGTGAAATTTACAAGTCGGGACACTTTTCCTATTGGGGAAACTGTACAATTGCACTCTATTCATGTACGTGGCAAATGTGTACATAGAAAGGTGAAAAAATAAATTGATATCTATTATTGCACATAGTAAAAGTATTTCCCAATAAAAACAAGTACCTATTCGACCGAAATTAAAATTCTTAAGGTAATAACGGGATTGTCCATGTATTTATACAAAAAATTATGTTAATTTGTCACAAGATCGTTACATGCGAGTGAATTAAATTCATTTTTATTATACTATAAATGACTGCGCATATCGTGTACACAGGATAGTGTAGCCCTCGAGAGACATCATGCTTATAACTCTAAAAAATAAATACAAATCAATCGTGTTAAACTAATTGGTAGATTAAAATTTGCTACATAAATAAATTGTTCACTTTCATAGTGTAAGGTTACTGTTACACGTGCTTGACGTTACTAACTTGACAATGTTGTCGATTAGGGCGAAAGCACACTAAAATTAATTCAGATTCAATGCACCTGTCTCAGAACAAAAGGGAAGACTTAGTTGTTAAGTTAGTTTTACTTCATAAAGCAAGACTGCATCTGCTTGAGTCCATAACTGACAGCGCTGAAGTAAAATGTCTGAGACAGACGAATTGAATTTAAAAAAAAAGTTTTGTGTTTGCCCAAATTTAGATCTCTATTTATACGGGGTCTCCACATCACTCCCTGAAATCCGTTTAGAAACAGTACTTACGCGGAGTAACGTATTTTGCATTAGGGTAAGCAATGGGAGACACCAAATTGGACCTTAATACATCATATTTATAATTTTCTTTCACGTCAAACAGAAACCTTACTTTCGAGGCTGGGCAATTCAAAATGTCCGTAAAACCATTTTGAAAGCATTGCACTTAGGGATCACAAAAGTAAGTCACAAAATCATAATCAAGTCTTTAAACAGACCTTTATTTAAATATCATAATGACTTTTCCTAAGAAAAAAATTATACCAAAATAAAATTGGCTTCACTATACAATTATATCAGACTAAGCCACGATCACAGAGGCAATCTGTCAATTTAACTACCATATTCTTTGAGTAAATGCAACATGGTATAAAATGGTGTGTAGAAACTTGACAGATACATTTTTTTTATCAAAGTGGTTAATCCGTCGCCTACTTGGACTTATTACCCAAAAATCTGGACGATAAATAAAAATTAAAAGACTTTGCCAGTACTGGTGTAAAGTAGACTGGAAATAAGTCGACATAAACACCGCATAGGAACTAAATGATTTACTTTCAGTTTGTTTTTCATTAGAATAAACTAAATTAAAATTGTAGCATTAGTTTTATAGCGAAAATTACACTTCTCAAGTAGACACTGAATAAGATTGCACGAAGAGGGAAACAGTCATTAATAGAATACAGAAAACGATTGCTTACCTTTGATGGGTTCTATAAGTTTTGTTAATTATACGTATAAAAAAAATATTACATGTCAACGAGCTGCCCTGTTGTGACAAAACACAGTATCCAGAGTATCCCGTTTTCAATAAATTGTGATTACGGAAGCTTCTAAGAGAATATTTCTTCTTCTAATAAATTCCGAGATACCAGAATGGTGCGACATGTTAAGATTTTTATATTTTAAACACATAAGACGTTGGCATACTATAAATCTTAAAGAATGAACGACGACCGGGAGTATGACCACTGAATCTCAGTACTGTGAACAAGCCAAAGTGCCAAATTTAAACTTAAACGATGGTAAAACTACAAAATTAGTACACTTCAATGTTAGATTATCGTTTTAAACGGTTTTACGATACCATGATAGCGAGCTACCAAATTGTAAATAACTACTTAAATAAGTAGTTAATCGTAAATAAGCATCCGATTAACCGATCACTACTCGTGACAAAACAAATCCTTATTTCATTACCGATACAGTCTAAGTTAATTCCGTGTACAATTGTATGTGAAGATAAAGTGTTTTCTCACAACACGGCAGTGAGTTTGGAAAGCCGCAGCCTACAAAATCGCGAATGAAACCAAGTTGAAAATTCTAACTATTCAATATTGAAATTTTTCGAAAACTTACTCGACATTGAAATTGAAATTTATCGTTGATCACATAATGTGGCTTTTATTGGCAAAAGCTCGAGTTACTCGTTTTATTTTATATTTACAATAGCAAATAAGTAGTTAACTGGTCAATTTTATAATAAATAATTTGAAAATGGAATTGACCGAAAAAAAATCATAGGTGTTCAAAATAGTCATTAAAAAAAAATCAGATTTTTTTAGTAATTAGCAAAAACATGCTTGATCCCTAGACACTGCGACTCAACTCTCATTGGCGCAGAGTCGAAGCGTCGCGACGCGTCGTGTTTTTCGCCTATAGCACATTCATCTCTATTTTCCCATTATTAAGGTACAAAGCTGTGGTATCCATTGGTTGGTTGGTTGGTTAAAGTCGAGCGTTATTTGCGAGTGTCGCCGTGCGTTATTTGCGCTCTATAACGCGTCAGACGCTAACCACACTATGATCCGGGCGCTAATGCGAGCGACGTCGCGCGACGACGTTTTCATTGTAAAATTAAGCAGTGTTCAAAATAATAACGGATCGCTATTCTACCCGTATTCATTGAACGATGAGGTTGAGTGTAGTCAACGCGGTTTAGTAAGCTGCCTTGGCCAAAACACCTCCAAAGGTCATGGTGGTCGCTCATCATATGATGATTTTAAGACTATGGTATCACACAATACCTGCAAATTTTTGAATATTAAAAGACTTTTAGTCGATCAGTAAAAGGAATTATTTTTCCATTATGAAGTAAGCGAGAGCAGCCTCAGTATGCCCAATATGTAAAGCCTTGATATGAACAATAAAGACATTAAAATAAACGTGGTATTAAGAGTATTAATGTGACTTACAGTCACATTCATTACGTGGATCATACTAGGGAATTCCCTGTACAATGCCTACCGGAGCAATGACATTAATTTCAGAGCACTAGAACCAATTCAGAAAAATTGATTTACAGGGAACCGAACCCGAAATCTCCCCGTCTAGCGGCTACAGTGCTGTCCGCTGGGCAACCAAGATTGTCATTACCGCTACATTCATATAATGCGTTTTTAAAGTAGAATGGAACTCAGGCGAAGAGCATTAATATAAAAATGTAAGTAGAAAAATATCATATGTTTAACTGAATAATCCAGACCGTAACATAAACTTTAATATTTTTTTAATGTTTTAAAACCACACTCGGTTCCAAATACCACATGACTCTATAACAATGTGGTCAAGGCGATATTTGAAGGAACAAAACGAAAAGAAAGACTTAGGCCCGTATTTATATATATATAAACAAAATGAAAAATCGACTATCGTACTTTTATTATATAATTGAAAAATATTAATAATAATAAAACAAAAAAGTAAATTAAGTAATTTGCCTATATAGAGTGGTCACTGCTGAGAAAATTTATTGAGTTTCCTTCACAAAGATCCAAAATGAGTACACTGCACAGCGGTACGAAAAATAAAATCTTTAACAACCATCCGAATGAATTTGCATGGTGCGCACGTAATGTGTGCGACCGTGCAAAACACTTTGGGGAGTGCTAATTTCGCTCTTAAAGTGATAAATATACGATATCAATAATCTGTATAAATATAAAGTACTTAATCTCAAAAGGACGCTAAATTATATTGCACGAGTCTCATACACTACCCGAGTTCCATTCTCCTTACACGCGTTACGTACAAAATGGACAGATAAAAAAATAAATCTATTTATTTATATAAACACGCAGGGCGTTGAATTGAATCTCTCAGTTAATTATACAGCCTTACGTTACTTTTTTTTCTCTCCACACAGAGAATATAGATCACCAGCCTTCCGTTTATGAAAATATACTACTTATAGACTTAAGGAGCATTTACACGCAGAGAGTTTCTCGTCTCGAAGATACGATTATCGGTACAATATAAAATTAGCGATTATGGCCCTCACACATGGGCGATAATCGCCTCACCATTGACTATTGAACGTCTCCGTGTAAACAATATCTTAGCAATCACTGAACTCGAATGGAAAATCTCATACTCAAAATGGTTCAAACCCATTTGTACGATACTCGCATAAACTTGAAAAAATGTCTTTCGTAGACCTGTTTATACAGTACGAGAATTCGTAAGCAAGAATCTCCTTACTACACAACTGTGTAAACAGTTGTATAGGCGACAAGTTACTTGCGAATCTCATATCACATAATCGTAGGCGAGATTTTAGTTCTTGCCTGTATGTAAACATTACGATAATCTAAAGGCGATTGTAGCACTACAGTAGTGTACGTTATCTCGTGCGATAAACTCTCTCCGTCTAAATGGGTTTTTACGGTTACACACTTTACAACAGACAACTGGCTTTGCCAGTAAGGTTATATGGTTCATTACGCCGACCGTTTAGTCGGAAAAGACGAAGAATTTTTACCTGAGCTTAATAAGTAATACATATAGAGGGGACAATACCTTCATCTGAAATCCGGGTTATATTGTATTGTGTTTTGCTTAGTATTTTTTATGTATGACTAGTAATAAGTCTTCTTATTTAAGACCTAGGCTCTTGTTGGTGGGATAATCACGAAATATCTCTATTCAGCCTCCTAACTTTGATTTTCCGATACGATATGACACTAACTATTTCCCACATCTGATTTAAATAACTTCCTCTGCCTCTATTTCCTTCGTTCTTCCCATCTTACAAAGTTTCTAAGAAAACTGTCGTGACGTATCAGATCGTCGTCTCCAACAGACGTCTGTCGCCAACAGTTCTCTATTGTTTTAAATAAGATTTTTTTCTCTTCTTCTTGCACTATAGCAATAGTTAATTAGGACAATAATTAGAAAAAATCTAGTAGTTAGAAAGAGTATACAATTAATATTTTTGTGTAATAGCAACGATTTGTATTTTTGTAATCAATGAATAAAAACCAAATACTGTAATATTTTTAATCTGCTAAGCAAACTGCAAAAACATCATGTGACGTCATACGTAGGTAAACGAAGAAATGTCACCGTATTCAACATTGGCGTTTATCTTGTGTTCTTTTCTAGGTTTAACCACTTATACGTTAAAAACTTGGATTTGGATTGAAGACAGTAATCAATCAATATGCGGAATTCTCGCAAGGGGCAAGTGCACATTGTCTAGTTTGTTTACTTACGTCACGCGTTTTGCGTTTGTACGGCAATTTTTTAAATTACGTTCAATAGTTTTAATGACTTGAAAAGCTTTATTTAAATAAAACATTATCTTATTATCTTGGCTAGTTGAAAAACTTGTCCGATTCCTTATTACTAATAGAGTAAATACTCTAAGATATATATAAGAAGAAAAGTGTCGTAGGTAAAATTCAAGTATTAAGTTTTGCCATTTTTATTTTTACTTATTCCTGAATTTTAGATTAAGGTATTGTACACTCTACGTGTACTGCTAAGTTTAGGTAAAAACACTGGGCCTATTCTGATCTCAAATAACAACAGAAACGGATCCGTTACATACAAAGGAGTCGCAGGTACCAATCTACATTGCTCCGGATTTACCTCTATCAGGACCCCGATTCAGAACTCTTCGATATATTAACCGTTTCGTTGGATAGGATACGGTTCTCGAATCGAAGGGCGAATCGGCGAATATAGATTATAAGAAAAATGAAATCCTTTTATATACATTTTTAAGAATTTAAGGCCTAAAATATAGGAATGCATTAGTCTCGCATTAAAATAAATTAATAAAATTGAACAAAACCCATATTTTATTTAAAATTATAAGGGATTTCCATATTACATTCTAGCTTTGTAAACAATAGGACGTACAGTAACTTTAATTCGATAACTGTGTTCTGCATAACGTTTGTAGCCTTTGCCGGTCGAGAAGTTCGAATAATCGGTTCGGTTTCGAACACGACATTATGACCATCGATTCGGCGATTGTGAATAAAAATGAAAAAAAATCGTACGATATCTAAACGAATCTGTCGACAATTGAGTTATCGTATTCTGAATTGACCTGCAGGTCATACAAGGGAATCTAGCTAAAGCGCGGGTCACACCGCGAACGAAGCTAAGCTAACGTAGCTTAGATCACGTAGACATCTGTTCATACTTCGGTTCACACCGCAAACTAAACCGACCTAACGTTCCCTCTAAGCTATGTAAAATATGTCGCCCTGCGGCCGCCCTTCACCCCCGCACATATCCATAAAGTAGCACGTCACTACTTACTACGTATTTTCTTAGCTTACCTTTGCATGCAACTACGTGAGCTAAGTTAACTTAGCTTCGTTCGCGGTGTGGCCTGCGCTTTAAACATATCTACGGTCTTTATATTACGCATCTTTGTCGTCATAAGTGTTGTTTTTATTATGCCTTACCTACTTCTACCGCCATTACTGCGATTCGGTTTAGAAGAGTAGATAGACAGAGACATATGCATAACAGGAAAAAAGGTAAGGGTGCTGGAGGAATTAAAGGTACATGGATCCCCTCAGATCATTGTGATTTAGAGCTCTGGCGACACTGCAACTGTTAACCACCAGGCGCGCGACTTGTTCTTGCTACAATATAATAACTAATAATAATCAGAAACGAGTTCTTGAATGGAGGCCAAGATATGTCAAGAGTAGTCAAGGACGTTCTCCAGCTAGATGGAATGACGACCTAAAGAATGCAATGATGCGACAAATTCTTGTAATTGATGTAGGACTACAATAACATCATGATGAGTGACGTATTATTTTTTAATACAGGATAATTTTTGCGGAACATAAAAATATTTATGATTCTCATTCTTTGTATTAAAGTCGCTTGGTAGGAATTTTAAAGCTAGTCAAAAAGTACCGTAAAACTCTAGAATTTTCTACAGTTAGCCGTGATAGAGGTGTACCGGAACAACGTAGGTTATATTAACAAACTGGCAAAGCCCGACTACATACTAATGAGGCCGATATCGATGAAGTTAAATGAAACAATTTTGGAATATAAAAAATACTGTGTCACAAATTAAGCAATAAGGTGCAATTTTTATCAAACAATTTTGCTTTGTGTGTTGCTAGCTGTGTCCCATTGTACTCGGAATTCTTCTGGACTGACAAGTTAGGGTCAATTACGTTTTGTTTGACTAAACATTGACCTTGAGATCCAATTGTCTGGTAAAACAAATTAATTCCTGGTTTTGTTCCTTACTGGTAATTGTAGGTTTTATTTACTTTGATAATTCATCCTATTAATTTTTCATGTAATAGAAAATAGCATTTATTTTCAAATTCCCTTATAGTAAGTGAGTGACCATAACTCTTCTTAAGGTATGTTCTTAAACCATGAATTGTCAGGCATATTGTAATTTTGTATAATAATGGCATTAATATTAAGTCGCAAAAGAAAAATTTAAAATAAAAAAATTAATAATTTAAAGTCCCAAATGAATAATTTAGAGTCCCAAATTCAAAGTCCCAAATAAATAATTTGAAGTCCCGAATGAATAATTTAAAGTAACAAATGAAATGTTTTCAAGCCCGTTACACCAAGTACCAATAAATGAATAATTTAAAGTTTATATCGGCATAATAGATATAATTACAGACGATGTTACTTTAAGAACAGACTCAAAGCAAAATTATTTTATGATGTCATTGACTTACAAATAAATGGACGACGGGTCTAATACAAAAACTACGAAAAAAATGTCCCAAGTCAACCTATTTAAACGTAGTAACATGTAAAGGAATATGAAAAAGCTAAAACGTTGAATTTAAATTGTAATGTTATCGCAGTACTGTCTAATTTTGCTTGCTTAGCTGTCAATCGAACAAACGAAGACTAAGGCGTGAATGACGCTCTGTATACGATTTTAACGCCCTATAAGTTCGGACACTTTTTAGCGCGGACCCGACGTCCATATAATTGTAAGTCAATGTATGATGTAGACAAAAAAAAATCCTCTATAAGATGAATTGGATGGTGACAAGCAATAGCGTACCAAACCACAAAAACTTGAAAATTTAGATTTTAATGCCAAATTATGTCTTATCGTCGTGTTTATATTTTACAAGCATAAACTAAGTGATTTGAAACCTTCAAATATTAATCAATGATAAAAACTGTTCACATAGCCAACCCACGAAAAAAATCTTTAGGTGTCATTTACTCAAAACGTTGATACGTTATTATTTATCAACATCCAATTGTGGTAGTGTTATGAACGAAAATGTGTTCACAAAATAAAGCATCAGCGTTCAATCGACATCGGCCTCCGAATTATAGAATATACTCGATTTCGCTAACAAATTCATTAAGTTATTCTAAAATTTACAAGGGGTGTCGTAAACGAGGTGAAAATTTCAAATGAGGTTAAGTTTCGAGGCACGTACGTGTATTGCCATTTCTTTCATTATTGTTATTAAATAGACAATATATTAAATATTTATTCAGCGAGTTTTATATGGGCAATTACTATATACTATTTGTCATATACTCTCATAGGAAGCGCAGAAATGAACATGGTCAGGTTTTTTTAACACTTGGACTGCCTTCTGTTTCTACACTAGGGAAGTATTTGGGTGCACCTGGCGTCTCCCACGGGTTACTAGTGTTAATTTTTTTAAGGCATCTTTATCTGATAAAGACTCAACCATTTCACTCGCCTTTCTTTATAAAACACTATAATATGCAAGTTATGCTATATACGTAAACAGCTATAACTAATAGAGACGACAGAAAATGGAATCTCGTTCACAAGTCCCCTTCGACAAGTAACACGCGATCAGTCTACGGTGTAAGAAAATCGAAAAAAATTAATACCCTATAGGAAATACCACAAGTAGACAGAGATGGGCAAGAGCCCAGGTTTTAACCCGACGCTTTATAAATGCCGGGTTTAAATCGAGGACGTCCGAAATCGAGGGCAAAATCTATTTACAACTAAATATTTGTTGTAAATGAAATTTGTAATAAGTATGGAGTTATACCAAATTCCATATTCGCTGTCTCCGCCCGCGATTTCGGGCAGAAATGGGTTAAAACCTGGCACTGTAGTTAAAAGCCTGGTTAAAGCCCGGGCGGGTTGATTCGGTTTTAACCCACTGCCCATCTCTGCACTAGACAATTTTAAATTGAGAATCACTTTTTCATTGCTCACACTGTTTTACGCAACAAATTACTTAAAAGCGTATTCATTTGCTTTAAACATGGAAGTTGTTACTTTTTACACAACAACGACCTTGCGAGCACTTTCCTATTTTTTTAATAATTTATTGTCTGGAGAGTATTGTTTTCTGCCATTTTTTCGAGTAAAAATTGTTCATACTATTCTCATCCGAAACGTGCACTGTGTTTTAAACTACAAAATAATTTGTTACGCGCCAATTGATACTCACAATTGAAAAGCCCAATTTAAAATAATCAACTATCGACAATACTGGGCCAAGGTGAAAAGTTCTCGGTTGGACAGGCCAAGATTGTTTTCTTACGTCTATAATGTCTAGTGGATAAGGTGGCATTTTCTAAACACAGCTACACTATTTTGAAACGTTACATAATAATAAAGAGTAACGTGATTTCGGCTGTGCAGAGAACTTTGCACCTTGTGCACAAATCTTACAACTATAGGCCGACTTCGTCAGTATCACTGTTAGGCAGCAACGATGTACATACGTACGCGACTCTACCTTGTTGTTAAAACTGATAAAATTTATTGATATTACTATGTTTACAGCCGAATTGATGATTAGTGACAACACAGCTAAACGCATGCATTACTACACACACTTGTACATTTAACGGAACTTTAATGAATTCACCAAAATAATGAAGTGTTTTTTCAAAAGTCTAATTTAAAAATAAAAAATATTGTCGACTGTCATTATTTCTATTGATTTGTTGTAAATTTCTATTATTACAAATTTGTCAAATTCAGAAAACTTCAATGAAAACGTTTTTTATTCATTAAAGTTTGATTTAATCTATCGTTTCCATTTTAACGACCTCTGTGGTCAAGTGACTTACACACCGGTTTTCATGGTGTAGCCATCTTGAGGTCCTTTTTCAGGTCTATCTGCTTTGTCGCAAAATATTAAAAAAAGTTAGACTTTTTTTTAAACTGTACTGAATCGACGTGACAAGATGATAAGTTAATTGACACTTATGTCTACATTCTTATTTATTTAAATATAAACTTTACATTCTCCCTTCTTTGTTCCGCTAAATGTGCCGCTGTGTGTTTCGTTCTTCAAAGTTCATCTAATTATAGTAGAAAATAGTTACTATATTCCTAACCGGAAGTGTATCATCAAAAGACATATAGTACAAAATCTAGTAGTCAGTGGTCAGACTGGAAAAACTACCTAATATGAAACACCGAACATCACGAAACATTAAATCAACGCCAAACTAGTTACCTACACTTACAAATTCGGTAAATAGAACTGTAAGTACCGCATTTTTTTAAAGTACACACAGAATCTAATTCCTACACCCTACACATGTGAGTTCACATTTTAGCTTACAAATTATAGAACTCTAAGGGGTATTTTATCAACTGTGGCTTACAGGCCGGATTAATATAAGGAACGCTAACAAAATTTTTCGCGAACCGGTAAACTATATTAATCGAACGCGTCTTTCTCTGTTTCGTCACTTAACATAATTTAACCAGGTGACGGCAAAACAGGTGGATGGATGCGAAAGTTAGTTTGTTTTTAACTATACACGTATCTGTAATTGGCGTGTTTTCGAAACATATAGGATAGTAATTTCGTTGTAATTGTTTATACTTTGGTACTCCACTTTCTCACCGTCCACATAATTAATCGACCTAATTTAAAAACATACAATTTCAACTACGCTATAAAAAGACATTCAATTTTACTATAAAAAGCATCAATCAACAATAAATAAAAGTAAATCCAGCGGTTAAATAAAATTATATCAATTACTGCGAAATTTAAAAAAGATGTAAATATTTTTTTGTTGCATTGTGTAACCACAGTTATTTCTACATTATGATTGCATTTCGCGTATGTTTCTTACATTTAATTTAAACGCAGATAAGAGTATAATAAATAAAATTTCGTAGTCTAAAAATGTCTACTGTATGAATAGTTTAAAATTTGTAAGCCATTTTATGTCCGACGTCAACAAATTTTTAGTGTACTTCGCTCGGGTCCGTGATTACACATATGGGCCCAGGTGTGGAACAACTGTATAACCAGGTGTTTCTTGAGCAGTGAACATGTTAAGAATATTTGAGTGCGTAATGTTGTCTTACGTCGTAATCGAGTCGTGTCGTAACCACTTTGGTCCTGACTGCCTGTTGCTTGTTTGTTTAATCCGTGCTTTTGAACTCGGTGTCAATGCGCCGCTCTAGAGCTTGCAATTCCTCTTCAAGCTCCTGCTGTAAAATATAAATATATATTTTATTAGCACGCTCACTTCATTCAAAATACATCATAAGAATTACCACCTACTGCATAACAGAATTGGGAGCCGAAGATCATGAGGATGGTTGCATAGATAAGTAAACGTAGCTGAGAACCATTTCGGAAGCGGAAGTTTTTCAGTCAGACTGACCGATGTTACACGGACGTAAAATACACAACTTTTTTGGACTGACCTTGCAAAGAGTTGAATGTAAAATAAACCTGCTTGCAGCTACAATCTCCCCAATGCTAAGGATGCCAACAGATTGATTGCATGTTTGCAGTTAAAGCGTGAAGTAGTAAACAACTGCACACATTAACTGCATGCAGTCGAAACCGACTTCAAGCAGCCGAGATCGACTGCAAGTAGTTAATGCGTGAAGTCGTTATCCGAGCCATCAACTGCATGAAGTTGATTACGACGTCACGCATTAACTGCAAACAAGTCAAGTAGCACTAGAGCTCCTTTTGAAAGAGTTCGTTTATGGAGGTACTGCCTACTTACATATTTCTATCGCCAAGCAGTAATGTGAACATTATTGCGTTCCGATTTTATTACATGCATATGGGATTTGTCAACTTGTGTCTCAGGGTGACGGGTGCAGTGGGAGTGCTCTTTAGATCTTTGCGATATAAAGCTCTAAGTGGCACTGCAACTGTTATGAACAGGCACGTAGCTTTCCACTAGACTCACGAAATTGTTCGGCCCGTCCTTCGTATAAAAAAAAATAAATGAGTCAATCTAATTAAGCACCCTTAGCAACGAGTGACCGGCGATCGTATGTTGTCTAAAAACCTCCTATTATCTTACCCAAATCGTTGTTTTAGGGACAGGCCATTGCGAAGGGTTCACTATCTTCAGGAACGAGGGAAGACAGATTTATCTACACTTACATCGTCCGCGCGGTTGGAGAGATCGGAGGCGCCACCTTGCACTACGAGCCTGTCAGCGCCAAGCGCGCGCCTTTCACCGGACACGTTGAACATCTGCGCAAGAGTACATTCACTAGCGGCTTCAAGTTCTGTTTACTGTCCTCGAGTCAGAACCTACCTTCTAGCACTCGGAGTAAGTACGTTTGAAAATTGTCTATCTCATGACCTTCAATGTAATTTTCGTAGGACCCATAGATTTAGTATATAGGTACCCATAGATTGGCAATGCAAGTGAAAGAGCGTTAGTATACACGTATGTTAGAGCGAGATGGGTAGACGAGACTACTTCATTATACGCTATGAGCCTGTATGAACCTAGGGTCAGATGACAAAGTTCGTTTATTTTTGAAAAATAATTGGTTTTAAAATGTGAAATAGTGTTAAACGGACGTTTATTAGTCATGGTAACGTGTTCAGTGCACGGATGTAACTCATCTAAAAAGGAAAACTCGCAGAATTGTACATTTCACATGTAAGTACGACTTAAATATTTAGCTGTCTAAAAGCACTACCACAAAAGTTTTTTACATAAATATATCCGTAAAATTATACCATTCAAGTGCATTAATAACCCAAATGTATACGAATTCAATTAAAAAATATATCAAATACGCGAATTTATGAAATTCATAACCCCACTTTCATAGGGATTGACGCAATCGATAATATGTTATCGAGATGTCATTAACTGAAAAAAAGAAAGTCAAAGGCGTGGCTTTACATACATTCGGCATACAGCCGAAATCATCTTCATACTTAATATTATTGAATCTGAAATTTCTGGTTTTAGTACTTTATATTTAATTAATATTGCATTAGTGCATTATGTTTTGTCCACATTAAAACAAAAATTTCTTTTAATAGCGTAGTTGAAGCACCCATTTTTTTATGTTAATTATTGTTGTTGATTCAGATTTCCTCAAAACATTGAAGTTCGACAGAAATGAGAGAAGACTGGGTTCCCAAAAAGTTTTCGAAAATATGCAGCAAACACTTTGAGGAAAAATGCTTTTCCTTTAGAGGCAAGCAAAGCTACGTTCTGGTTCTGTACTCACGTTATTCATTACAATTAATGGATTTTTGTGTAGTACTACTCTCGTCAACAACAAATCAGCGATTTGTCGTTGTTAGAGTTCTGTTCTGTACCGAAATACGATACTCGTATAGGATCACTTGCGTATCCATCTGTCCGTCTGTCACAGCCAATTTACTCCAAACCTACTGGACTGATTATTTTGAAATTTGGTACACATATGCATTGGTGTGACCAAAACGTGTAACGTAAATAAATTACTTCTGAAGTCACTATTGGGAGGGAACGTTCTCAAGTATATATTTATTGTAATTTTGAAATATAAATAAATATATTAAAAAAAAAATATTTGGAATTTGTCCAGCTTGTCGGTTGCGGTTGTCAGCTTGGTTCGAGGCCACCATACTCTCCCGCCGTAACTGATCATGGGTCTTATCACCGTTTTGTAGAGCCATAGTGTTATTTTGGGTGAAAGTCCCCATTGTTTACCTACCGTCCTATGGCACTGCCAAAAGGTGATACTAGCTTTTTTAATTTTGTATTGAATCATTAATTAATTAATTAATTAACGTCTAGGCGTTTTGCGATAAGACATTTTGGTGAATACGACGAAGTGAAATGCCGGTGTAATATGTTAATCGATATTAAAGTTAAATCAGTGGATGGCGCAACACTATTTATCTTGCACACATGCACATTATACGCACACAGATGTATTTTTGTTTTGGTCTCGTCTCCAATACTTCAGGGCCAATCTATGGATATACTAAATCTATGGTAGGACCCGTAGTCTGGTACTTACGTCGTCGGTGTTAGCGGGCAGCGGCGGCAACGTGGAACGGATGGCGTCGAATGTGAACACTTCGCCCGGCGGCCACGCCGGTGGAGGTTCGCCGCGTCTTTCGCGCAGCCCGCCGCCGTACTTGACGCGGTAGTCCGGTAGCAGCTCCGATTGCACTTTAAACATTGTTTCATCAAAGTAAAAAATTGATAAGCTTTTAATTTACTAGCTTTTGCATTGGAAATTTTTCAAAATGAATAATTTAATATTTTTCCCGATATTTATCCAATATCTTTCCTATCATTTTTTACATTTCACGTTGACACCTGTCAAAAGTTGAAGTTACTGAACGAAAGCGATAGAGCCGACTCGGAGGCGAGTAAGCGGAGGAGGAGAAATGTCGGAGGTATTTTCGCTGCTGTGAAATTATTTTAAATCTCGTTTTTCTATAAGTGGCTTTTAGTTAGACAAGTTATTTTATAATTCACGCTAAATTAAATTTCAAAAGATATATTTTCTAGACGTAGAACATAATATGAGCCTTCGAGATGATATTTTTCCATTTGTTCGGAAATTTTTCCGTTCGGAAAATTATCCAACAGGACTTTTGCATGGTAACCTACATTCGAATAACGAGCATTACCGCGCCGTTGCACATTTGCTCGCACAATTTTAGTAGGCGGCGATGATATTTACGATCGGTTTGTCGCCGTTAGTTGAAATGACGCTTGTGACAAAAACAAACATTAAAATTAGAAAAATATATACTTTTCTCTTGCGGTGACGTCATACCTTATCCACCTAGTAAAACATAAAAATAGAGGCAGATCGGCCTTTTTTACTGATCAGGGCAGTATTGAAATGTTTGAAGAAATGTCACAAGCGCCCATTCAACTAACGGCGGCAGCGGTATAAACAGTAGCTTATATATATATATATGAAATCTGCGACGCACATATTTAATGGAATTATGGCAACGTAGTAAGAAGAATGATTACTACCTCTTATTTAGTTCTTTTTTATCGGAGTAACTTTTATTTCGTCATGTTAAATCCCATTTACAGTACACAATTTAAAGTATAAAGTGTTGGGTCATTTCAGGTTAGTTTTCCACCAAGAATCCACCATAATTAGGTAGAAAAAATTAACTTGATAGTCACCCTGTACAGCTGTAATTGAGCGTTAGATCCCTTTTGCTGTTTAAGTGACTCTGATATAAATGCACCAATTAAAAATAATTTTACTGTATATTTTGATCAGTAATACAAAACGAAAAACGAAGAAAACAAACAAAACAACACTTAGAAAAATTGTTAAGGTCCGTTAGTTCGTTCCGTAGCTTCGTTGGCATAGCGTCTGGCACTAGTGTAACAAACTCAAACATCGTGACATTCAATCAATAAAAAAAACAACTGTATATTTTGTCCTAGAGTTAGCAATTTCACACTTTACAATAAAAATATTGATGTGGTACTCACGATCATCAAAAGAATATGGGCTGATGTTCCTCGAGGCCTCGTGTTGTACGGGCACAAATATATTTGGTATGTGTGGCGCAAGGTTGTCCTGACTCTGAAACGTCATCGCCGACGCGTTGCTGGGGCCCTGGTACACTGATGGCGCGTACTGGAGGTTGTTTGGCTCCTCATGGATAGGCAAAATATTGCTGAACCGATAGAACGGCCGATCCGCCATAGGAACCATCATGCCGTTCTGGTTCAACGTCATGGGCGCCTGGTTGTGTATCAACGCGTTCTGGAAGTTTCTATAATGAAATTTAAACTAGTTCAGAAATATTGATCATCGTAATCGCAATAATAATGATTACTTAAAATTTATCATTGTAGTGTCTTTTTGAAGATGGAGTAGAAGGACATTTCGATACCTCCTACGTAAACTATGGTATGTCGAAATTATCAAGTTTACAGGGGAGCTTCAGTGAATTCAGAACTTTAAAAGGCTAGATATGGGTTAGATGATGTATTAGATGATCACTCTATGTGAGTAACGAGCTTTGCCGAATAAAACGGAGAACTTTAAAACGCTCCCCCGTAAACTTGGCAATTCCGACATACGATACTTTACGTAGGAGGCGTCGATTTACAGGGATGCTAGTTTCCTTAAAACTTTAAATAGTCATGTAGTTGTTGTCGACAGTTTTATCGATAGAATTGAAAGAAGGTAAAATTCGCCAAATGTGTCTGAATTGTAAATGTTACGACGACGATTTAATAAAAAAAAATGTGTTTGATGCCGTTTGTGTTATCAGGGTTATACAATTATTTACGACCTTAAAGTTTTATTATACTTATTGTATAAAACGAAATTAAGTAAAAGATATATTGCAAAATGTGAATTCTAAGTTTTAACAGATTACAGCTTGAAAAGCGTTCGAAACATTCATTATCGTCAAAAATAGAAAACTACCATTTAAAATGCATTTTTTTGCAGGTTATCCACTTTGTTTCCATTTTGGACACCTAATTATTATTCATTCTAGCTGTATTAATTATGGTATGAAACAGGTCACAAAGGAATTCCGGTCTTTTTCAGGATCTTATTTATCTTATGGTCTTTAAAGGATAAAGGTTAGTACTATAGAAATTAAGCAAGTATAAAGTAATAATGTTATTTTCTCGAAGACACGATGTACTTACGAGGGTGGCAAGGTGTCGACACCGTGCGTGTCAGTGGCGTACTCCTGGGACGGTATTATCTCCAGCGGCTGCGGCGGCATAGTGGGCATCTCTGATAAACATATACACAGATTAGATGATAATAAGTCAAATTCCCCAATTCGATACTTCATGACAACGTAAATCAGAGGTTACCAAACTTTTTGTCTCACGTACATTGTTTCGGTTTTGTGTAGATAGCCTTTCCCCTTTTTTTTATGTTACCAAGTAACGGGACGGATAAATCGTGCACCTGGTGATAAGCGACACGTAACAGTCCTGTCCGTAACAGTTGCAGTGCCACTCAGAGCTTTAAATCACATAGATCTGTCCATTACCTTTCAAAACCGAAACGCGTTACTGCTTGGCGGTAGAAATAGGTAAGCTGGCTGTACTTCCCTGGACGAACTCTTTCACAAAGAGCTTTACTGCCATAAAAACCGCCAATATCCAGAAGGATTTTCACACTTATCAGCCCACTCTCGCTCACACGCTCACACGCTCACACACTCACATATACGCATTCTCTGTTAGCATATTATTATTTTCCCCTCCATTGACTTACAAATAAATGGACGACGGGTCTAATACAAAAACCACGAAAAAAATGTCCCAAGTCAACCTATTCGAAATTTAAATTGTAATGTCATCGCAGTATCGCGCTGTCAGTAGAACAAATGAAGACTAAAGCGGAGTGTCGCGCTCTGTATACGATTTTAGTGCCTTACAAGTGCGGACACTTTTTAGCGCGGACCCGACGTCCATATAATTGTAAGTCAATGTTCCCCTCAGTTAATTTTTGTTTTCCTCCCTTCAAATATTTTGCTATATTATAAGGAACCCATCCAGTTGAGCTTCTGTCTGTTGAGATACAGGTTTAAGAGTCAGTGTGGTCATTTGCTAGTTCCTGTTTTGTGTGTGTTCCACTTTCTGTAAGTAATTGCATTTCTGAAATCGCTAAGTAATTGTAATTTTTGTAAAATTTTGTGGAAATAAATAAAATTTATTATTTATTATTATTATTACTGTCGTGGAGATCTTTTTTGTCGATAATAAGAAAGTGTGTATTTACATTGGTACTAATCTTTGTAAAGTGGATTATTCAACTTATAGAAATCTAAAATTGTGACAGCGATCTGCCTAGTTAATTATATATATATATATATGGTATTAACAACTCATGCACCCCCAACCTTTATTTCCCTGACATGAACTGTAGCAGTCTCAGCTCTTGTATGAATGTAGATGATTTTTATAGCATAGTTTCCCAAAGTGGTACCTACCCAGTGGGCTCTGAAGAGTCCTAGGAAGGCCTCGGAAACAACCACGGGGCGTTGATGCTGTCCAGGTTTTTTGAAGAAAAAAACCTATGTATATGTATGTATTTATGTATTTAACTACACTACAGGTGTTTTTAAGTTAATATAAAAAATACTTGTTTTCAATATTTTTTGTGGTTGGGTGTCCAATTTTTTAATATTGCGTAAGTCGACGGTGAACGATAAAGTTTGCGAACCTATGGTTAAGCGAAACGTTAAATGAAATCAATAGGATATATTAATACTGACGTGGTACGCTATAGTTGTCGAGATGAGGATGCTGCGACATCGGGAAGCGCGGGAACATGGGCTGCGGCAGCGGCATCGGCTGCGGTAGCGGTATGCCCTGCGGCACCGGGCCCATGTACGCCGCATAGTTGCCGTTAGCCTGATTCGCGCTCGGCATCGCCCTGTATCTGTTTGCATTTTGAACCATTGTAACTACTTTGCCTAAACGAGTGACTCGGCCAGTGGTGTTATAGGAAGATTATTTACTCGCTGCAGACTCAGTCATACATCATCGGAGCGGAACAGCTATACTGCGATTTCTCTGTCACCTGCATAGTGACGTACGCATGTGATATGTGCGCTTTCCGTTATCGATAAAAACTAATCAGTGCAGTAACTTTTGAGTAATTTATTGTCTTCTATTGTCTAAATGTCGTAACCTTTTTTATTTTACTACCATTCACTGTTTGAACGTTGACCATTCACAATGGATAATTTTTATAAAAATCATGTTTCACTTGTCGCATTAACATTATGGCTCAAGCACATATTGTTATCAATAATGTGCTATAAAAATTATTTTACACAGCACACTAATTTCCATTCCTACTTTCACTGTTACAACAAAATTGAACATCATCTACATATATCGATAGCATTTATCGACTGCAGTAATGCACGGCAGTGTGCTTAAACAAAACGCCAGTACCTGCTCGTCAGTGGGAGAGAGAGCGCAATATCGTCCTCCCGCTCCGATAATTTATGGCCGAGTCTGCAGTGAGTAAATAATCTTTCTTGAGACTGACCTGGACGGCTCAGGTTATTTATTATGTGAAGAGATCAGAGTTCGAAAGCTGGTAGGATCAATTTAGCTAATTTAATTTGTGTAACATTTGAAATATAAAAATATTCGATTGTAATTTGAGGTTTTCATAGACGTTTGTAACAACGATTTTGTCATTTCTATTAATCAGAAATATCTATTTTGCCATCGAGTTGTGACTCTACTACGAAATAGTGAAGTCTGATTGGAGGAAATTGGCGGCGGTAACAGGCTTTTAAATACAATAAAAATTATTTCAGAATCACGAAAAACTCGCAAATGCATCAGATGAGATTTTACACAGCCTGCGTCAAGATCATTTGTGATAATGATGTATCATATTATTATTGTCACGCATACAGGACTACTTTTTTAAAGTAACAGTAATATCATATCCTCAATAACCGTAATCAAAAATAAAATCAAATAGGATTTTGTTATATTTAACACGTCACTTTCGTATTTGTTCGCTTTAATATTGTTAATGTGATATGGAGTAACAAAAAAGTCGCAGGCAGCGTTGCAATACATTCGCAATTCTTGTATATCATGCTATACTAATAATTCGCTAACAACCAATAATACTACTTATATATAAATGTATAAGAAAGGGCGTTACGGGCTGAACACACGCATACTACGTTTTTTTATCCTCTTCAAAAACAGATTTGTTCTAGATGATATTATACATCGCCCCCAAAATATTTTTATCATCATCTTCATTATCAACCCGTTTACACGCCCCAGTGCCCAGCAAAGCAAAATATTATACCAAATTGTATTATTGCAACTGAACCCCATTTCGCTTTATTAGAAATTAAAATTATTCCTTTGTTGTTAATGTATATTTTCTATATAATCGTAACAATATAAAAAGCAAGATATTTTTTATCTATGTCGTAACATCACTGCTTTTACAATGCACACTGTACAAAAATTATTTAAAAGAACAGAAGAGATACATCGGACTGACATGTATGGGCACTGCAGATTATTTAATAAATTATTTAGCAGTTCCGCCTAGCGCGGGGACGCTTTTGTAATTAGTAAAATGTCAGGTACCTCTCTAGTTCCTCCTCGGAGTGCGCGAAGGTGCATGCGACGCCGCGCGGGCAGAAGGAGCGCGTAGCCGCGTCCCGACACATAAGCACTTTGTACTTGCTATGCGTTGGCGTCGACACCGTCGTCTGCGGCGATGGCTGGCCTGTCGCACACACCACTACACTCAATATACTCGACACTTTTACAGCAGACATGACTGAAATAACTAAAAAAATCGATATACCCTTGAATATGTTTATAGCAATTTCTATCTGACTGTAGTGAACATCAAGATCTTAAACATTCCCGTATGCAATCTACCCATTATAAAAGTACAATTAAAAGAAACTTAGACAAAATATCCATATTAAATATTTATTACATTCATGTTAAAATATCTTTCATTTCATACCTTTTGCCGAAAAGATATTGACAATATTGAAAGGTAACTGAGGTTTATTGAAAAGAGAAAATGACGACTCACCGGAAATTTTGGGAATTGTGCCGTTGCCGTGTATGTTTGTTAACGCTAACCTAAATAACCAGTAGATGTGTGAGGGGACTAAATAAAGTGGTGTAATAATAAACCCAGAATGTCTTATTACATAAATCAATGCAATTGTATGTGTCCGAATTTATAATGCTCTACGAAAATACATTAAAACGTTAATTTTTAATTTAGTCAGAAATACACTTTGTGAATGGCATAGAGACAAAAATTATTACAATGTGACTGATTTTTTAGATAAATGTTGAAATGAAATTAGTGGTTATCGTCATAAATGTAATAATGATGTATAATATTTACTAGTTTGATATTGATAGTTATTATTTTAGTGTTATTAATTGACTAATTATTTATTGTGCATGTCCAATATGACAGAGTTATAATAAAATTAATTTGAAAAATTGTAAAATTTTACATACCTAATCAGGTACCCACATCCGTCCGATACAACTACTGTCAAATAAGTAATACTCGACAAAACAAGACAGGTAAAATATGTATTCTGTTATACTATGTTCCATCTTTCGTTAATCATGTTTTAAGCAAATAAAATTTCATTTCACGTAAGAGATTTGCACTTTAGTATTTAAGATCTCGAATCAACCCGGTAGATGTGGACGCATATGCTCGTTCGCTTAGACTTTATTTAAAGTATAGTGCCATCTGTACTCACTGGTGGAAGGCTCCGAACGGTCGCTGTGCTTCTGATTGTGATTGGTGTCGCGGCCCGTGGCCTGCTGTTGGAGGTAGTGGATGAGACCGGAGACAACCTCCTTCAGTGACGTCATGATCTCTGCCAACTGTTGCCATAAAGGGCTCTTCGCGTCTGTAAAAATCGTTAAATTTATTTCTCCTTTTTATTTTAAGCAAAGGGCGTACCGGAACTGCACTACGTCTGAGCGGAATTGCAACATAGTCGATTAAGGAGCCTGCAGTAGCTTTACGTGACGCTTCACTGTATCTCAAAGCTACTATGACGTGCAGTGTACTTTCAATTTATGTACACACATCAAAAGTATATAGGGATCAAGCACGTTTTTTCCAATTACTGGAAACTAGGCTTTTTTTAAATATTTTTTTTGACCCTAATAAATAACTAAATAAACAATTTAATGAAATATTTCAAAAAAGTTAAAAACCTCGATGTCTTTTTTTTATAACATCAAGCGACGGGACGTACATGACATGCGCCTGATGGTAAGTTACACGCCTGTCCATAACAGTTACAATGCCGCTCGGAGCTTGAAATCGCAAAGATCTGAGGGGCACTATCACTGCGCCTGTCACCCTGAGACATAAGTTGACAAGTCCCATTTGCCTGTAATTTCACCAGCGCCCTTACCCTGCAAAACCGGAACACAGCAATGCTGTCATTACTGCTTGGCGGCAGAAATCGTAAGGTGGCAGTACTTCCCTGGACGAACTTCACAAGGAGCTCTACTGCTACTAAACTACTACCTAGGCACTTGATGTGTGTATAAGAAATAAACACAACATAATTAAACGTACCTGGACTAGGATCGATACTCGCAAGTCGGTCCAGGTGCATGCTCATGACGACCACGTGGGCGGGGTCACCAGTCCGTTGCAGTGCTATGAACAGTTCTTGGACAGACTGCGCAAACGACTGCGGCGACTGCAGTTTATCGATTATACTCTGCATGTGACTTTTGTGAGCCGTATCCCCGTAAAGCAACGCGCTCCACTGGTCGGGGGCTATCCGCAGACCGGCCTCGGTGGCGATCTGAACAATCTGAGCGTCGTGTTCCCGACGCAACGACTCGTAGGTACGAAATTCTTCTTTCAGTTGCATTAGCGATGAGTCGCATTCGCGTTTGGAAACCTGCAATAAAATAAACTTAATGTTGTATAAAGCTTTTTAATGTCATGCTAAATCATCGAGTATATAACCAGAAAAGAGACGAAATGTCATTTAATTCGTTTGAAAACTATTCTGCCAAATCATTACGGTGACAACTGCGCTGGAATTGGCCACCCCGAATTCGAAACAATTGACGGGTGTCATCAATTGTTTCACTTCTAGTTTAACTTGAGCTTTGCTATAATGGATGAAAATTGAAAAATTACATTATTTAATATTTAATTACCTATGAAATGTGATGCCATTTGTTTTGCAATTAGATACCACCGAATGGAACAGCCCCCCCATAGCTCGAGATATTATCTTTATTACAATAAATACAGAATATTTTTAGAATATACGTTGACGTACACACAGATCGGTTGTTGACGACAGACGAACTCTTTCACAAAGAGCTCTACTGCTACTAAATACCATTATTATAACAGTATAATTAGTATGTTAAGCCAAAACACAAAGTTTCTGGATTGCATGAAAATTAATAGGGATTGTGTGGCTTCAGATTGGTCAACTCCCGCTGTACTTAAGCAATAAATTTTATAAAGTTAAAAAAAAATTGGGAAATTTGCCAACAAATATGAAATTACACGTGTAATGACGAAATTCGCTCAAAAGTTAAATGCCACGTGTCGGGCAGCCCCACACAATCGAAATGTAGCGTTATTAGGAAGAACTGGTTGAAACCGATCACGTTTTAATATTTATTTATTTAAACATTATATACTTAATTTAAGTTATTTATTTTGGTTAGCTGGTGCCCGCGACTTCGTCTGCGTAGAAAAAGCATTGCGAGTAGCCTACTGTACAATACTAATTTTCATAGTTTTATTGGTTCTCCATATAAACTTTCATACACTATTTCACACCTTTTAAGATTTATTTTAGTGACAAAAAGTAGCCTCAGTTCTTCTCCAACGTCCCATCATTTCGTCAAAATTGATTCAGCAGATTAAGTGTGAAAACGTAACACACAGAGTTACTTTCGCATTTATAATATTACTTTGGACTATATATAAAAACTATAAGTTAGATTATTATGGTATTGTATATTATAATATTGTCATTAACTACTAAGTTTTATTGTACATTTTTACACGTACATACGCTCACACTCACACTCTTGACTCGTCACCATTGTTTATTATATAGCCTATTTACGTTTATTTCATAATAGTCTGTCTTTTTTAAAGGCGGAGTAAAGTGACATTTGCAGTGCTGCCAGTATTTATACAATTTTTTTGAAAAAACGGTTGAATTGTGCATGTTACGACGTTCTAATGATTACTAACTGCGTTACTGTCTTCTTTATTCTAATTTTGACATTTGGGTTACTAGTATTGAAATCAAGCTCAATCAAGAAGAACAGGCGGATTTGATTATCTATATTGAATTGAAATGAAAAAACTACAAAATATGTCTCCCTCTGTACATTTTTAATTGGAATAGTGCTATAAATGCAGTATATGTATGCATGCAATTACAAAAATGGACAATACAAAGAACCTGTACCTAGCTATTAAACGAATAATGCGCCAACGATGATTCATATAACCAGCGCGACTAACATTTAGCCGATAATCGACAGAATATTTATCGACTGCGGTCACTAGCTGCTTGCAAGCGGACAACACTTTTGTGTAATGAACTGTCATTGTACTCCATTTAAAAAAAAGACAGATTATAACATCATGAACAACAACATTTGTTTATAAAATTAGTAGATTTCGGACCCAGTGCAGTGCCACTGAAGGGCTTTAAACTACCTGTAATTTCAACAACATCCTTATCCTTCAAAATCGGAAAGCAGTAATTCTCTTAGACGAACTCTTTCACAAGGAGCTCTAATATTCTCAACTATACGCAACTGAGAAACTAAATTCCAGTGGCGAGGCAAACTGAGCACAAAACGTGGAAAATTTTAGGCAAGCCGGCGGGAATCGAATTATACGGACACATCGCCACTGCCAAACTCATAGGTCAATCCCGCTACAAGGTTTCGAACGGTAACCTTTCAAACGCAAAGCAACGGTTCACCAACAACTATTACACATAACAACAACATGGTTGCTTACCTTAAAACAAGAAGCTCTGTAAAGGAGCTGGACGACGTGGCCTATACTAGTTTTGGATGCCTGTGGAAAATGAGGCTCCAATCTTTGGACTACAAACATCACTAACACCTGCGAACAAACGTATGGCGTATTAGACCTTTTGCGAATGGACACATCAGACACGTCTTGTAGCAAGCAAGGAATGATGACAGAGTGTAAGAGCGGTTACACACTACGACTTTTAGCAGCGCGTCTGCAGCGGTTGCGATGCAGTCGCCAATCGTCCACCTTTACTTTATCGCTGCTAAAAGATGGTGTGTAATTGCTCGTATTTAGCATAAAGATGTACGTAACAAAACAGTAAAAATAAGCTTCCCAGTTACAAAACAATCAGTTATCCAGACGCACGTAGGGATATCGGCCCTACTTGATCCTTTAGTCTTCAAAATGACATGTTTTGAATATTTGTAGAAAAAAATCGAAACAGGATGTGTTACCTTCCTGGAAAGTGCGGATCCGTCCTCGAGTGCCAGCAGCACAAGTTTGAGAACCTCTTCCTGCATTGCAGGCCCGAGGAACTGGCAGCCACGTGCACGCACCGCCGCCCACAGGTTCGCGCTCAACTGCTGAGGATTCTGTACACAATTTGATGCCAGTTAAAGTATCATTTCTACTTGATCAATATTCTCTATAGGCGTATTAAGCGGTTTTCGTCATCTCTTTTGCACACTGCACAAGAATGGAATTCCCTGCTTGAAGTCTTTCAAAAAAATATCTTCGCCCGTGTGTCAAACAATCAACAACCCCTGAGCATGCGTCGAAGAGGCGAAACACGTGTTGGGCATATTTTTGGTAGTGGTGATTGTGACTGTAATTGCGCTTGTGTTATTTATTTTATTAATTTTTAGGGTATAAAAATTAACTGTGCGAAAAAATATTCAACACAATCGCAGCAACTTGACACTACTTACCCTTCACTTTATCTTCATTTTTATTAACATAGAATAAATTTACTTTCATGTTTATTAACATAGACTTCCGCAAAATAGCGCCTGAATCTATTAATAACCCGAGTATCTTTAAGTTACGACTGAATAAGCATCTTCTGGGCGAGCTCGTTCCATCGTAGACCCTATTTTTGCCCAGGGCTAGGTAGCACCAATTGCATACAAGTTACATTAAACAAGGTATCTTCTTCCTTCGCCCTGTAGTTTCGGGCGTAAGAATATAACTACCACTGCCACTCGACCACGGAGGTCGTCTACAAAACCGGAACGCAATAATGTACACCTTACTCCTTGGCGGCAGAAATAAGTATGGGGTTTCCGTAATTTCCAGAACTAACTTTTTCATAAGGAATTCTATTACTACTTCACTTTCAAGCAATATAAAGGATTAGGACAAGTTAGTGTGGGTAGTTTAAGGAGGGGGAGGACGTAGCTCCACCCAGGTGCTTGAAGGGTTCCGGTGCGAAAAGCCAATCCCGGATCCCTCCCACTAGAGCACCCAAGAAGGCCACCGTAGGGTTTTAGCCGGTAGAAGTCCGGCAGTAAGCTCTCCGCTGCCCCCGCGGCGAAGATGTATCTTAGTAGGATTTCCACGAAAAAAAAAAGGTTAGTGTGGGTGGGCATAATTTTATTTCATATAAACTTATTTAATATAACAATTCACACCATTACAACGAGCGTTTATTATAAACTTACATTCTATCATTTCATTTATTACAACGATAATGTACTATAACACTCAGTTGACATAACACCAGTTAAACTAAATTTCATTTCACATAACGCCAGGTTAAAATTATTTTATTTCAATTTAAAAAAAAGATATCCCTAATACTAATATTGGTACTTGGTGACAACATTAACAAAAACTATTTAAATTAACAATATAATTAAAGTTCGAAAAGCATATATGGCAGATATTGCAAGATATTGTTTCTACAGGTTAAAAGTTTTGTACCAGACGCCAGGGGGCCTACCATATCCTTTCCAAAAACAATCTTACTTCAATGTAAGCTTAAAGTAAACCCATTATAATATTACTCATATTCGTACCATGACAAACTTGTCAACCAAGTTATGTATTATTGCTAAAGTGATTGAAAGAACGAATGATTTCCCAATATTGTCTATTCCTTACTAAAAATAGGAAAGAAATAACGCTATGTGAACTATATAATACCATCTCTTTCTTTTTTTATGTTCCGAATCGTCTTATCGTAGTATAATGTATATATATATGTGTGTGTGTGTGTGTGTGTGTGTGTGTATGTATAAAATCTATTAAAATTATGTGATTTTCAATAATTATTCCGCATTTTCATGACGAAAAATAAATAAAACAAGCTGAGTCTTGATAGTTGCGTTGTGAATTCGGAATTATAGTCTAAAGTCAAGTGTTAGTGTCGCCAAGGAGCATATAGACGTCGCTATTATAATTTTACGAAATAAACATGGCGTATTTTTATTTAACGAGAAAATATTTTGTATGTGCTATTAAATAAAAAAATAAACAAAATATTGAAGAGATTTATGTAAATAAATAAGTTCAACCTAATTTTTAATCATTACAAATCAATGCTTAGACAATAAATTCGGAAATAATATTGTTTCCATTGCGTCTGAGCATCGAGTATATAACCAGAAATAGAGACGAAATAAGGGCCATATATTCCTGGAAACACATTAGCGATACAGCTCTTATAAATATCAACTCCCCGTTTGCGCTGAAATATAGACAGGCCAACTACTGACCTGAGTGTACGAATCCGTATATTCCAAAAAATATTCTGTATTTATTGTAATAAAGATAATCAGATCGCTAACATTGCCGTGCTGTTCTGTTCGGTGGTGTGGGAAACACATTTCATCGGTAATTAAATATGTCATTTTGCAATTTTCGTCCATTATAGCAAAGCTCAAGTTAACTGGTCGATTTGAAGTGAAACAGTTGACGACTCCCATTGTCGACACCCTTCAATTGTTTCGAATTCGGGCTGGCCAATCGGAGCGCAATTGTCACAGTAATGATATAGTTTTCAAAAAAAAAAAATGACATTTTGTCTCTATTTCTGGTTATATACTCGATGCAACCGAGTAACTATTTTAAGATTGCTAAATTTGACATAAGAACAATATTACTTTAATGTTAAAGTCGCGTCATAGTACGAACTGAGTGAATGAATAGTCGCAAAGCTGCCAATATAACATCATAGCTTTAACATTATAATAAGCTTACTTTAAGCGCGTCTTGGTACGAAAAGTCAACATAAAATTAAAATAATATTGTTTTAAGCGGTTGTGGTAGGCCCCCAGAACCTAAGTGTAAAATTTGTGGATTCACCTTTGTGAGTTGTTAATATTGGTCAAGCTCGCGATGCGGACACTGTAATAGGACAATGCATACTGGCGAAAACGAAAAAATTGATACAGCATGTCCAAAACGCTTGCGCACGGCTTTGTTTCTCAATTCCATCCCGAACACATGTGCCACCTTCCTTTTTTTAAATCTTATACTGTCCCAATGCCGGGTAAAGGCCTATCTCCCCTTTCTCCTACACCTCTCTGTTTTGCGCCACAGTGGTCCAGTCTTTTAAGTGCTCGTCTCTCCGTTGGCCTGCCACATAGTAATTTTTTGTTTTTTTGGCCTGCCACATAGTAATTTTTTGTTTTTTTGGCCTGCCACATGGTAATTTTTTGTTTTT
>NW_020656001.1:697749-750385 GCF_003589595.1 Hyposmocoma kahamanoa
CATGGTAATTTTTTGTTTTTTTGGCCTGCCACATGGTAATTTTTTGTATTGGGATCCATTGTGTGGTGGCTTTCGCCCACGACTCATTTCAGTTTACCAGCTTGGCCCACATCTGCGATTCGTGTTTGGCGGCGCAGATACTGTTTCTTATTCGGTCTGATAATTTGACTCCTAGGATAACGCGCTCCAAATTTGGAGTAGTGTCGAGCTGTCAGCGACCAGGCTTGTTGTTGAGAATAAGTGCCGTTGGTGAGTATGGATAGAAAGCACACGTCCATGAGTTTTCTTCTGAGTGCGAGTAGTAAGTCTACTAGTACTAAGTTTGATCTTATCATCTTGTCTGCTATCTATCCCCTACATGTGTCCATGCAGAATCCAACCTTGAGGCTTGCGGTGTTGAGTTGGTTCAACATTGTGCCGTGTTCGGTAGCTAAGAAAGAGAGGCTTACCTTAACAGAACCCATTTATTGACCATCAACTACCGACGTTCTCTTCACTTTGCAACTCTGTTTTTCGGCATAATTCATAATAAAAATCCGCCGCATCTCTTTGAATATTTTATTAATTTGAATTGTTTTCGCAACGCCACATTGGATTGTCTTCTCGTCTGGTTTGCCCTAGACACAGCATAGCAGCATTGTGTGGTAATTTTCGTTATTCTGGCACGAAATATTGGAACAATATACCTCTTCCGATTAGAAACTGTGCCACAATTAGCACGTTCAAATGTAAATTTAAACAGTATTTATTACATAAACCAAAGAATATGTGACAAACGGCAATTACTTTGGGAATGCACGTTTTATAAGTTGAAAAAGTACTTATGTTATGTATAAAGATTGATAATCCTTAACAAGAGCGATACGTATAGATTTTAAATTATAAATTTTATAACTTTAGTAATATATGTACATGATTTATTATTATGTCGCACAAAATTTTATGTATATATAAATGTAATATATTTTTCTCTGTAAAGTGTTTTATTTTGATATAACTTTTGTTTTATTAAGATTTACTTTATATGACAAGTAAATAGACCAATAATTAATGTTATAGAATAAGAGCTTTTTCTTCTAAATTCTTATAAAATGTGAATATTACACTAAACGACAATTATATGAAATTAAGTTCTAGGAAGTGAATTTATTCCAAATAAATATTAACGGTATATGTTCTAAAATGAGTTTATTCAATTTTCCTACAAGTGAGGCGCACCCACCTGGTGTTGCAAAATTAGTTCGGTGACGGTGCGCTCGCCGAGCGAGCGAGCGGCTCGGGCCGCCCGGCCGCGACCTTCGTCGTCCAGCACGCAGCATTGCAGCAGCGTCACCAGTTTCCGCTGCATTGGTCGCGATAGACGACCCCCACCGACTGTATTGTTGACTGCTCACAAACCACAGGAATTAAATTGAAAATATATAATTTTGTAGTTTATTGTGGCAAAACTATCCAATAGATTGTTTCGCCAGCAAATACTAAAAGGTAATAATTATTAGTTATAACATAAATTTCAACGTTAACGTGCCAGAAGACTTGTTGATACATCTTTAATCGAATAAAAAAGTGTATTGTGTTCAATACGTCCGTTTCACATCAAAATCCAAATTCAAATGAACGCGACCTCAAACGCATTTGTTGATGGATTACTTCAAATAATTTTGCACGTTTTCAGTTCTTAACAACCCACTTGCGACATTCTTTTAAAACAAACCGACTTCCCAAAGTTTCGAATACGGAAGTGATTGATTTCAAAATTTCGCTCAGGTAAAGCACGTGTACATTGCGAAATTGGCAATGAATTTATTTTTTGTTTTTGAAATCGCAAAAACAACAGTATCAAGCCTTCAGCCTTATGTTGAACTGTGTTGTCACTTGACTTGAATAGATGGAGAGAGATAGCTCGCATGCTTTGATGGGCGACGTCGTATGAGCTCTAGCCAAACCTGAGTCGTTCTGAAAGTACTTTTGGTACCTTTTTTCGAGAAATGTCAAAATATTTAAATATAATTTCGGATTTTTTGCGCTCGTGTTAATACAAAACGTTGAAAATCACTTTATGAATAATTTTAACTTACTAATGTATTTTCTACAAGTTACCTTAAAATTTTAATCGACACCCAGCAGTCAAGCTAAGCCTCAAGTTATCAAGGCGCAATCGATCAAGTGACGAGATGATGGTGGAGAAAACCTTATTAAATACAACAGAGAACCGTAGGGCATAGTGATGAAAAGACTTCTGTCTTTTAAGGCGTTTTATACGACGACTGGACTCCATTTTACAGGACTCCACTCTACAATTAAGACTGGGGGTTCGAGTTTTTATTGATAAGACTCAGTCGTTACACTAAAAGACTTAAACGACTTGAAGGACTTAAACGACTCGAGTTGTTTGCAAAAGACTTATACCTATTTTATGTCTTATTAAACCCGAAGTTTATAAATAAAAATGACGTAAGTAGTATGTAGTAAATAATCACGTTTATTTACTTATAATAAAAATCGTAAAATACCTTGTGGGTACAAATAAAAACACGCCATACTGCTCATGACTCGCGACTCGCGAGGCTTTGAGGCGCCAGTCCTTTTAGTCGTTTTAGACTTTTTAGTCGTTTTAGTCCTATAAGTCTTTTATACTTCCTTAAGCTGAGACGCTGAACATAAATAATTGACGATTACTCCACCGGCAAGAGCTGTTAAATAAGAAGTTTAAAGCAGACCGCTTAAAACCGTATTATATCAGTAATCGGAATTGCAGGAACTAATTTATCTAAACTAAAGAATAACGTGGACATTCCCTTCTACAAATCCTGGGATTTCTCTTAACTGATTATATTTGAATATGCGTATTATTTATTGAAATATAAGTACATTGGCGACAAATTATTATTTCCTATTAAGTATTTGCTACAAATAATTGTCTCAAAGAATTATATTGTAGTGTGTTTTATAGGTATGTACGTATTTAAATACATTACCCATTTAAACAATAAACATGAGACAACCTATATTTTGGAATGCTTAGATAATAAACAGATTTTTTTTTAATTATACGCATTGATGGCGATATGTTGAAACTATCGCGCCGCCGCCGTCGCTAAATGCAATCAGCGCGCCCTTCATTTCAGTTCGATCAGGCGCTCCGATCGTACGAAGAAATTAACATTTCTAAGATAAAACTTAGTGACTATAATAATAATAACGCACACACTCAACATAGTCCCGCACTAGGGAAACCTGTGTCGCAGGTGCCATGGACACACATAGACAACCACAAATTACACCCAAACTCACGAGAGAAATAAATGTAGGCCATATAAAAATTTCTTCCGGCCCGGGAATCGAACCTGGGACCTCTGCGTGGCAATACGGCATGGTAACCGTTAGGCCATGGAGGCAGTTAATAACTGACTTAAGGATGTTTTGTTTAAAACATTAATTTGTCAATTTTTGGCGTCGCCATTTTCTTTTCTTTTCTTTCATTGAACTGATAAAAATTTGCTTACTATAGAAAATACGTTATTTTATTTTTTCCTTTGAAAAAGTATTTGTATAACGGTTTTTTGTAAAAACAAACACCGTTATCAAATTCGTATCATAGTAGCGCCGCCGGAACGCCGCCGCCGCCGACACTTTTGCGACGGCGCGCCTCCGCCGCCAGTTGGTCTATTATCGGCGCTCATACCTAGTCCACACTAAGAACACGCTCATACTTTAGGTCAATTAACTCCTTCAAGTCCGATCACTGGTTATTATATATAAAAATGTATATGGACAAAGAAGAAGGGATTACATGTTCTCTGATATAAATTCCAATTAAGGGAGCGGTCGTGTGCAGAGCAAGCCTATACAAATAATGAGCATTGAAAAAAAATGTTCTTCTCCTATGCCATCACTGGTTGCCTAGCAACATTTTCTTATTAAACATACTAGACCGTTTTTGGCTGGAGTATAGGTGCGACGAGTTAATAATCATTTCAACGCTTAATAGGTCTGTGAAATTAGAGTGATTAGGTAAATACAGTAAAGGAACTCACCATTGCCGCAATATTTGAGGAACACGGACAGGTGTTCCATGCATTTCACTATGACGTCATAGGCTTGCTGGTCCGCTTCTGGCAGCTTCTGAATACATGGCGGGTGGTACGGTTGAGCAGGGGGCGCATATCCCAGCAGTTGGAGTAGTGCCGTGTTCACTACCACATCTTCCGCGCCGAACGGTACCACAGTCTTCAGAAAAGAAAAAACTCTTACAAGGCATGCGACAGCGAGACAACTTATCACTAACAATAATAACGCACACACTCAACATAGCCCCGCACTAGGGAAACCCTGTGTCGCGGGTGACATGGACACACACATAGACAACCACAAATGACACCCAAACTCACGAGATAAATAAATGTAGACCATACAAATATTTCTCCCGGCCCGGGTATCGAACATGGGAACCTGGCATGGTAACCGTTCCGCCACAAAGGTACTAACACAAACCTGCGCTTAGTGCAGTGACCGCAAGTAAAATGTAAACTAACTAATAAATAACTATGCAATTCTACCCTCTTTAACACAACTAACGTAAGCGACATTTTTCGCGAAGTTATTTGGAATCAGCAAAACCAGATCTGCAAACCCCTATTTCTTAAGTAAAATCAGTTTTATTTTTAAGAAAAAGATCAAGATGCAATATATCGAAAGTTACCAAAACGCAAATGCGACAGTTATGATGACAAGGAGGGTAGAATTTCCTAGTTTACCTTCCTGGAACTTCAACAAACATTTCTAGATTACACTTTTGTACCCTCGAACGGACTTTGTGTTATAGCTGGATTTCTTTTGTAATAAGATTTTTTTTTAAAAGCGGAGTGGTGCTCTGCTTTGGCACGTATATGAGTTGAAACAGTACAGTGAATATTATACCGTTAGAAATAGATCCTTTTTAAATAAAACGAAATTATATAAATGATGATTTGCCATAAAACTCTTTCTAAACGCTAAAACTGGAGTAAGTTTTTCAGTTACACTTACTAAGCTGATGTTTTTTTATTGATTATAGTCAAATATTTGACAACAATCCCTGTTGGTTTTTTTTCTTTCAAGCGACGGGACGTCTTCTCTTGAGACGTCGTAATTTTTATATTATTTTGCTTTATTTTATAACTATCTATTTCTACGGTATAATATTCTACTATACTATTTTAACTCATATACGTTCCATAGCAGCACACTTAGCTTTTAAAAAGCGATACCGCAGCGTTTTAGAAAGTTTAGAAGTCATAGTAAGTTCCACTACGTAAAAGGAAACCCTTAATATAAATCAAGAAATAATCATAAAAAAACATTCTACAAGTGATTCAAAACAAAAGACTTTAAGGGTCGTATTCCAGAACTCTACTCAATGCTCAAGTCAGGACTTGAGCAGACTTGGAGTATAATTTCAAGCACTGGAAATACGACCCTAATGGCAAGGACTTGAGTATGATTTCTAGTACTTTAAATCATACTCAAGTTCTGACTCGAGCTTTGAGTAGAGTTCTAGAATACGACCCTAAGTTGCATTTGAGATAGCAAATTATTGTAAAATGCATCTTAAAATTATTACAATAAGCTTGATTTTTGTCTAATATCTCAATATAGTCATAAATACATATATTCAGGACTCTTGATGTGTACATAATTGACCAATTTAAATATGTCTATACTTTGTGTTTAGTTTGACCGCTGTCCGTGTATTGTGTTCGTTAATGCTTTAATGCAATGTGAATCATAATTACTTGAACGATTCGTTGTCCATGTTTTAGTGACGTTAACATCGCCAATGAATCATTTATTGTAATGTCAATCGTGTTTTCTTATTACTATTGTGGCACACTACTGGGCAATGGACTCTTCTCTGCCCTGTAATGACGCCATGCCTTATTTGTTAATTTGTCGTGATCATGCGCCTGTCCGTTTCACTTCGACGTTATCAGTTGTCTTATAAGGTTTAATTTACATTGCGGCGGAAAGGAAGCGACGCCCGCATCGCTGTCACCATCGCGCCGCCGCCCGTTGTCGCTGTCGTTGTTTGTAGCCTAATAGGTGTACAGTTGTTCAGTCTAGATCTTTTTCATAAAGAATGATGGACTTGGTTTTTGCTTTTATTATTATTTTTTATTTTATTTATTATTATATATTGTTGTTATTATATGCTTATTTGTGAAACAACAGAGGAAGATAAAAGAAACAGAAAAGGGAAAAAAGATATTTATGTTCATGATTTGTCCAAAACTTTTTGGACAATATGAAACATTTTGCTAAGATTTATAAGCCGTCAACTTTTTACGACTTTTCCCATACTTTAAGAATAAAGTATTAATAATACAACAAATAAGCTTTTTATTACTAATAATAATAAAACTTTCAATCGCTAAAGTTTCTAGAATCATTGTACAAACAAACATATTTGTCCAAGAAATTTGTCAACTTTACATCGATCCATGTTTTTTCTGTCACGGTACGTATACATAACATATTCTGACGACGCTTGACGTGTCGCCAAACGTGGCAGTGGAATTCTCGCGAATGCACGAGCATACCCGTGGGTATTCTCCTGAAGATCTACTTAGAGGATGAAAAGAAGGGGATCTCCCGTTCTCTGTCCTATATGCGTCAGTTTGACAATTACTGTCAAATAAGTAATACTCGACTCAAAAGACGCATGATGAGAATGAAGCTTCACACTTGACATTGACTTGATCCCCAGGTTTGTACATTACATGACCATGCACTCATTACGCTATGTAAAATATCGTTATATAAAAAGTTAGTTCCATTCCGTTCTGCCACAGTGTAAATTGAGACATCTTGCAGTTAGTTTGTGTCAAATCCATGATTTATGGACTCGTTGCTTGGAATGAGTTTAAAACTAGTGTTTTGAATTTATTTCAACATTTCGACCCTCACAATAGATCTCGCAAATAATTTGTTATTAAAATTTATTAACAGTTTTCTTCTGCAATCGCAATTATTAAAAACTGAACAGTGACCTTCTGGCGAACTCTATAAAAAGTTAGAAACCCTAAAACTGCCTCTGTGGCCGAGCGGTTACATTCCGCGACACAGAAGCCCCGGGTTCGACTCGTGAGTTTAGGTGTAATTTGTGATACAGGGTTTCCCTGGTGCCAGCTATGAGTTCATGCGTTATGAACACAAAGTAAATTATAATGTACATGACAACAAGGTTCAATAGCTGATGTCATGCCATTAGACAATAATGTTAAAAATAAAACAATTACCTACGATAGATAAATTGGCTAAGTCATACGGGTTTAAGAAACTTATTCTTACAAGAATTTACAATTACCTTAAATGAGAATCAAAAGGACTAACTAAGCTTTAATAAATATATTATGCATAAGCCAGAGTGTACTATTGCATGCTGTACAAACAAATTTACAATAATTATAACGTTTTTATAAAATAATCTCAATACAGAGTGCTAAAAAAACTGGCCCCAAAGTTCGTGGAATTATTATTTGCCAAGTATTATTGAAATGGTTACCGGAAAGTGCGAGAATCCGGATTCATCTCTAAGGGTCGTATTCTAGAACTCTACTCAGTTAGTTAGGATTTGAGTATGGTTTAAAGCACTTGATATCATACTCAAGTCCCTGCCATTAGGGTCGTATTTCCAGTGCTTGTGTTGCCAGTGCAATCCTGACTTGAGCATTGAATAGAGTTCTAGAATACGACCCCTAGTTTGCCACCCTTAAAGGTGGAATATTTTCTTCAAATTCAAATGGAACCACTACTGAGGTACCCAACAAAAAAAGAATCATCAAAATGCGTTTGCAAATCGAGTAACATAGATTTTTTTTAAATTTATTTTATCATTAGGGTGGCTTCATTTGGGGCCTATGAGGCCCCTCATCACTGCGACCATAAATGATCTATTGTGATCAACACTAATCACAGCTCGGAGCCAAGACCAACAGCATTAAGGAACTGAAGGACTTTCCTGGCTCCGACAGTCTTTATGTCCTCTGGGTGTGGCCTGTGCCTACCCAGTATGGAGTAACATACATACAAAAATAAAAATAAATGAACAAGTCGAATTGAGAACCTCCTCCTTTTATTAAAGTCAGTTAAAAAGTGACCTCAGGTTTGCTTAACCTTTTCACTGTTTTTTTTTTCATTGGAATTACATCTATGCCAAAGTTTAATTGAAAGAGTTAACTTTACTGGTACCTTTTGAACTCAAAAAAAAAACCCAGACAAATTGAGAACCTCTTTTTTTGAAATTTCAAACATAAGTTTTTTTACAATAACACAAATTTATTTGGCAAAGTGGGTATATTTGAAACAGTATAAAAAATTACCACATTGAAGTGACTTACCTGATCAAAGGGGCATGGTTTATTGAGCACGGTCCTGAGGCAGTCCCTACAGAGGGTGTGCCCGCAGCCGAGACTCACAGGGCACCGGACGGGCGGCGCGAATTCGCGCATGCACATCGGACAGTTGAGGTAATCCGTCCATTGCGTCGCCTGGATTGGCATCCTGGATAAATAATAGTTAATGTTGCAATTAGCTGTTGTAACCTACAGCAACAATGGTTATCGCTACAAAGTGTTTGTTAAGATGACAATATCATCATCTCAGCCCGTTAACACCCACTGCGGGTATAGGCCTCCTCTTTTGCACACCATGTTAAGAGATATAAATAAATACATAAATAAATTTTGTAAGTTAAAGGTTCAAGCAATGTTTTATTCCATTCCTATGTGCTCATTTGTGGAGGGATCGTCCGCGGCGGCCGGGGTGGTCGCGCGGATATTGATGTCTTCCTTTTCAGTACTGAAGTGTCACACGTCCAAATCGCAAACAGACGCAGACCAAGCACTGAAAGTTACAGGCGGAGCCAATATACCTACCCGCGCGGCGCGCGTGGCCGCTGTGAACTCAAGGAGCGTCTACGTACAATTTGACTTCCCCCCCGCAACACGCGTCTGCCGCCAATCTGAATAAGCCCTAAGAAGGAGGTTTTAGTGGTCAATCAGCTTATACGCTCCGTGATCCCAGCTATTCCTTATTAAACTTGTTTAATCAGTACCACTATATCTCCTTTACTAAACATTTTAGCACGTCTCTATACAGAACCTGTCTACATTGTCTACAGTGTGTCTACAGTGACCACTGTTTTATTGTAGATTACAATATACTATAAAAAGCACCTAAAGGCTGTTTATTTGAAAAACAACTTCAGATAGATAGGCAAGTACATTCTTTTTAAGCAAGTCTTTTAACAGCTACCCTCATTATTTTACAAATATAGACATATAAAATATTAGAAAGGTCTTAGTAACTTAGTCAGACCTAAGACCAGAAGAACTAGGCTCCACTTCTATAATACATTGTAAATAATAATGAATTACATAATTGTGATGAGGAAAAGTAACAAAATTAACAAGGAAATTACCCTCAAACTGGGGAGGGCAAGATAAATATTGTACGGAATAATCAACATACCGTGTGACTCATTTAAATATATGTTTACTTTCAATACAGATGTCCGAGAGCATAATTTCTTATCAGACAACAGATTGTGGTAATAGTAAAACTCGTCCAAATGCCGGCTGACCTTACATTACTTTGAAAATTGATATTTTCACCTTAAATTGTATTCGGATAAAATTATCATAATGTTTGTGAGGTCACTTGCAAAATTATGATGTATCACGATCGTGATAAACTATCTGAAAAAGTTTACCGTTCTACGCAATTCCAAATAACTATATGACGGGTACATCGAAATGCTGCACTCATACTTTCATAAATAACGTTAAAGAACGCAGAAAATACGTATAAAACGTAAAAATAACAGAATATTCCAAGAAATGTGACATCCAAAATTGCCACCTAGGCAATAAAATATTGCGACTTCTCGACAAGACAAAGATATTATTTTGGATTATTAATATTGTTGTACGTTTTCATTGTACTAGGAATTATTTGTTTCATAAAATTACCTTAAAAATAACACGAACACTCATCACAAAAATAACACATTTGGCTTTTAACCACTTCAAAACATGATCCGTCAGCAGCCGAGTTGCATAGACTACAATGTACTCTGTCGACTAAAAGCCATAGACAAAAGGAAAACTTAGAAGTTTTTGACTTGACAATACACACAAGAGTTGTTTTCAAATAACCTCAAAAATGTGTCCCTTTCAATTCAATAACTTTGTATGAATCCCTTTCAATAACTTTGTATGTATAATACTTATTTATATAAAGATGATTGTTTGGATACTTAGTCTGTATTACACATCAAAAGACTACTTACTACGTTACAGTAATAAAAGAAAACTAAAAAAGTGGGTAGTTTCTCATTCGTCTCAGCCGGTTCCTAGACAGAATTTAAAGAAATTATGAAGAGTTAAAATTAAATTGGAAATAGTAATGTCGTCACGTCGTATACGGTAGTAACCTTAGAATATGCTAAGGTGGTAACGTTCCAATTTATCACAAAATTTTTTTTTTGGAATAGGTACAAAATGTGTTGAAAACCGTCTTATCATCATTGTTATTTCACCTAAAACCGGCCTTTTAACAAAAGTTCGAACAGCATCACCTTCACCCTTCGCACACACGAGAAAAGGGCTCCTGCCGTATTGGAATTTGGAGTGCACATAGTAAAGAGTGAACCTTTGCATCTCCGCTGTATTTTAGCAAGAAATCGACTTAAATCTAGTATGTACACGCCAGCACATCAAGCTACACATTGACGTATCGTGTTCCGTTGCAATGGAGGCGATTTTCGAACAAAAATGTGTATGTAGTCTGATGTGCCGTTATCCGTACATACATAGATTCGTTGATTTAAATCATTGACTTACAAATAAATGGACGACCGACGGGTCTAATACAAAAACCACGAAAAAAATGTCCCAAGTCAACCTATTCGAAATTTAAATTGTTATGTCATCGCAGTATCGCGCTGTCCGTAGAACAAATGAAGACTAAAGCGGAGTGTCGCGCTCTGTATACGATTTTAGCGCCTTACAAGTGCGGACACTTTTTAGCGCGGACCCGACGTCCATATAATTGTAAGTCAATGACTTAAATACAAATGTTACCATGTATCAAAACATGGAAATTTGAGTTCTATACGTTCTATTTCTTGCTCGCATTTGATTTTATAAACCTTCATATTGCTTTCTTTTCTAGCAAATATAATGGAGTTTTGTACCCAGATTTACTTGTACTGGGCATTGACCTACTCTTAATTTCGGTTTTAGCAGTCCGTTCCGTAGTGACGCTTGGTAGGTCCTCGTGAACTGTCGTGAACATAAATACAGCCTAAGTTTCCATTTCTATTGCCGCAGTTATTGGTCACTCTAATTTTACGTGCATTTGACCATTTGTTGTCTGTCCCGATCCATTTTAGATCGTATGCAACAAGGTAGGTACTCTTTGTTCAGACTAGATCATTTCTATCACAGACCTATACCGCTTAGAAACATAGTCTATCTATAGCAAAAAATAATTGGAATTCCAAGTGTTTGCTAGAGACGGGACGTTATCAATTTTCAGTATCGATTGTATATTAAACAATCATGAACGAGTAAATTACGTATTATTATAGTACATACACAGTATCATTTTGTAACGACCCGTTCGGCACCCGACTGCTTCATCTAATGGTAACAGATTGTAGTAAAATAAAACATTTGGCAAATTACCGACCTTCTTTTAAATTCAGCTGATAACGTAAATCAAGAAATAGAGCACGTGAATGAGTTTTTTTCTATAAATAATAATAATCTCAGTACATAGTATTAAAAAAACCGACCTCAAAAGTACGTGGAATTACGTCTATTTGCTAAGTTTTATTGAAATATGTTCGCCACTATACAGGACTTGACACTGGAGATAATAAAAATCGGTTCTCACTACTCTATATCGAGAGAAAAACGCCTTTTAAATTGGATAAATAGTAAAATGAACCATTAAAGTAATTGCTCCTAAATTAAAATTAGGCGCTATTTATAAAAATGAATCTTCATGCGTGAACAGCCACCCTTCGAGGTGGATGATTTTATTCAAAATGAAATGGGACCACTATGGAAGTACCCCCTTTCCAACAAAAAAAGAATCATGAAAATCGGTTCACAAATACCGGAGTTATCACGTAACATACATACAAAATAAAAAGCAAAATGAAAAGAACATACAGTCGAATTGAGAACCTCCTCCTTTTTTGAAGTCGGTTAAAAATAGGTAAGCAGTTAGTGGATGCCGTTACTACATCCACGACCACAAATTCAAACTCGAACATGTTTAAGTTTGACATTATATCTTCACCTAATTCTATGGTGTTACTTCCGCCAGATGAAGCGGAAGTTAAATAATCAATAAATATCTTAAAAATAATTTTACTACTAGTTAGGACTCTATTCCCGCAAAGTTATTAAAAACGGTTACACATAATTGTTCCACATTTCACTAAACTTTATGATAGTTGTATGCCACAGGGAGAGTTCCCGAAGGTTTTTAAGAGATCTCATCACTCCTATTCACAAAAGTGGGACTCGAAACGATGTGAAAAATTATAGACCAGTAACGGTCCTTTCATCTTTATTTAAAGTATTCCAAAAAAATTTAAACCAATGTATTTTAATTTTTTTGAAACATAACATCTTATCTAGTAGTCAATTTGTATAATAATGTGAATAATAATGTTATAAATAAAAATAAAACTCATGTTTTACAAATGAACTTAATCATCTTAAAATCTTTAGTGGTCTACTCTTGCTTTTCGCTATCAACATAACGTTGCAAGCTTTTTTTAACATAAAAGTCTGTGCCATAGGTTCCCAAACTTTTTGGTTCACCGTACACTTAGGCAAGAAATTAAGACAACGCCCACCACCACAAAAAATAAAAACACGTATTTAACACATTAACTTAATACAAAAATTCACAAGGAAAAATATTGTGTAGTGTAGTTTATATAGATAATTAAGTTTTTTTTTTCAAATGTCATGGCACCCCCTGGACAGCATCAACTCCCCCAATTGCTTGCGCCCCCTACCCAAGAACTCTTCAGAGCCCACTGGGGTGCGGTAGGGACCACTTTGGCAATCTGTGGTCTACGCGCTTAAACATTATTCTAAACGATTTTGTAAGCTTTAAACTAAAAACACGTTTACAAAAGAACAACGTTTTAAAAAATGTTTAAAAAATAAACACTTTTTCCCATCTCTATTTGTATAAAAATTAGAGACGCGCAAAACAGTACCACGAAAAGTATTGTGATATCACATTACATCCCGCTAAAATGATATTACACTGTGATATCACTAATACCTACAACATCACACCGTCTAAATGTGAGATGCGTTTTACAGGCCATCCTATAAATATTGAAACTTGAATTATAAACAAGAACTACTTACATATTAGACGAGAGGGTCGAACAAAAATTACGAAATATCAGGAACCATGTGGCACACTAAGCTAGTTAAATTTTACATTTTAAATTACCATGTAAAAAAATCAAAATATTGTAGCATTGAGTAACAAATTATGCAATATCATTCCGTAATATTACCATTACACATTATATTACGCATCACGCGTACTATTTCGGGTGATATTGTGAGTAACCATCACGCTGTAATATTACCATCGCCCATTAAATTATGCATCATGCATACTGGTTCGGGTCGGGTGGTAGGTGTTAGTAGCGACACCTGGCGAGCACCGCTACTTAACGCTGCGGGGCGTTATACAAGGTTCCATCAAGAAGTAGGTGGTAAATTCGCTAAGTGACTATATTAATATAGATACTTAGTTTATTTCGGGAACGCCCTGCGAGAACAATGTTAAAAAAACGCTCCAAAATGTAAAATTCATCTTTTTTCTGCTTTGTTTTTGTCTCTGCCTTAGCTCAACACGACACATGAAACCATAATCTCAACTGTATTATTCCGAATTTCCGATCTAGAAATGACAGTGGGTGATGTTATGAGTAATACATAATTTTCCAAGTGACGCGTGATATCACATTACGCTGTCGCGTGATATCACGTTTGTATATTACTCACATTACTTATTCATTAAATCATCACAGCATCACTAAATTAAAAAATGTAGATGTCATTGTCAAGTTTAGTTTGTGATTTTTGCTTTGTAAATTCTTTCTTATTTGCTGTTTTATCGATTATCAAGTTAATTATCGAAATGTGTCTCGTATTGAAGAGTAGTATTCAGTGAAGTGCGAATATGCAATTAACAATACGTATTATTTGTCTGGCGTTTTTGTTTTCATGTGTGGTGGTATGAAACCAATGTTTGAATTTCATTTTGCCCATCTGCAACCTTGATTGTAACGATTATTGTATTTATTTTTCGGCAGTCACTGAATGATATTTAGCCAGTGCAAAACATTTGCAAGTCTTAGTTCCCAAATTATCGTTCAGTTTCATTTATTTTGCAGGGCCAACATCATGAAGACAAGAGATGCCGCTGCGTCTGCCCCAGTCCAGCTGCGGTGTTCAACAGCAGCTTGAGTACGGATAGGAAGCTTATTATTGCTAATGTGCCACCTAGCAAATGGTATTTCTTTTTTATTGAAACTCAATTATGGTGGGTGACTAAAATATCTATACTTTTTTTTATTTTCATTGCAGTGACTGCGATGGAGTGATTCTACCAATAGTAGGAAGTGAGATACGAGGCAGGGAAGCTGAGTTTTGTCCCCGCTGTGAGTGCAAATATGAAAGCAGGAATACTACAGTTATTATGGTAAATATATATTACTACTGAGTATTATGACCAACACAGGTTGACTATCACTGCTTTATGAGTTATAAAAGATCCTCTATTGATGTCGAAAGTCACCTTTAGACATGTTCATTGTGCAAGTCACTATGGATGTGCCTTTATCTCATTATTATAATTAGGGTGGCTTTGTTCAGGGTCTGAGCAGCCCGTCATCACAGTGGTGGTAGTAGATCAGGGGGCCTATCATAACCTTTCCAAAAACAATGTTATTTCAATGTAAGCTTAAAGTAAGCTTGTTATAACATTACTCATATTCGTACCATGACAAGTTTGTCTACCAAGAATTGTATTACTGCTAAAATGACTGAAAGAACGAATGATTTCCCAATATTGTCTATTCTTTACTAAAAATACGAAAAAGAAATAATGCTATATGAACTGTATTATGCCATCTCTTCCTTTTTTGATGTTTCGAATCGTGTTATCGTAGTATAATGTTATTTTATGTAATGTTATTTACATTCAGAGAATTTTAACTGCCAAAAAAAGAAAAGTGAAACAATTGATGGCTGTCGTCAATTGTTTCACTTCAAATTGCCCAGTCTAACTGGAGCTTTGCTATAATGGATGAAAATTGAAAAATTTATGTAATTTAATATTTGGTATTGGTATTGGTGCAACGGGCTAGTTTCCGCAACTCGACGTCGAGGCGCCTATTTTGCGTGTGGTGGGTGCAGGGTCCTACTCGTGCCACCCAAGCTCCTCCAGGAATCTCAGCAGCCTCTTCGGTTTTCTGAAGACTTCGGGGAGCGACCTCGGCACTCCAAGGTACTTTGCCCTGTAGTTGGCCACACCGGAGCACTCTAGTAGGATGTGTGCGGCCGTTTCCTCCCCCTCCATGCACGCTCTGCATAGAGGACTGTCCGTGATACCTAAATTGAAAAGGTGTTTATTGTATGGACCATGACCCGTTAGAGCGGCAGATAGAGTGCGCAGCTCTTGTCTTTCAAGTTTGATTAATTTACGAGATAGACTGGCGTTGAGCGTTGGGAGTGCTTCCCTAGCCTGTCTACAAACCGTAAGGGTTGTCCATATGTTATTATGAGAAGATTTTGTACCTTTGAGTATAGTTGTTCTTGACCATTGGTTGGGGAGGGACACTATGGGTTCTGGCCCTACAGCATCCGTCTCCGACCCTTTTCTAGCTAGTTCGTCTGCTGCGTCGTTGCCACGTGAGCCGCTGTGTCCTTTAATCCACTGTAGAATTACGTGGTTGTGTGTACATACCTCCATGAGTGCTTGATGGCATTCATATATAAGCCCTGAGTTAATGTCATAGCTGCTCAGCGCTTGAAGTACTGACATGCTGTCGGAGAGTATTCGAATGGAGTGATTCTTTACTCTTCTCGCTATTATTGCTTCTGCTGCCAACTTGATACCCATACATTCAGCCTGGAATACTGTGTTGTGGTCACCAAGCGGTGTTGATATTCTGATGTTGAGGTCTTCTGAGAACACCCCAGTACCTGTTCCTGAGTTTGTTTTTGATCCGTCAGTGAATACGCGGACCTCTCTGAGGTTTAGTCCTTCGTTGGGATCTTCAAACAATTGTATCCTGTATTTTTTGTCAAAAATGTATTGTTTTGGGATCCTATCCACAGTCGCCTCCAGTAGCGGTTCCTCTTTGACTATCTTGTAAAGGATTTCTGTATGTGGGGTCCTCATGTGCTTCCAAAGGCCGGCTCTCTTTAGTCGCACTGCTGTTGACGCCGCTTCCTGTCTGATAAACAGTGGGAGGGGTCGCAGGTCCAGCATCGCTTCGAGCGCCGCAGTTGGAGTTGTCCTCATGCAGCCGGTCGTCGCCATGCATGCTAGCCTTTGGAATTTGTCCAACTTGTCAGTTGCAGTCGTCAGCTTGGTTCGTGGCCACCAGGCTATCGCACCGTAACTAATCATAGGTCTTATCACCGTTGTGTAAAGCCATAGTGTTATCTTGGGTGAAAGTCCCCATTGTTTACCTACCATTCTACGGCATTGCCAGAAGGTGATAGTAGCTTTTTTAATTTTGTTGTCCAGGTGTTTGTTCCAGTTCAACTTGTTGTCCAGAATTACTCCCAGGTACTTGACATCAGTTGATAATTGTATTTCTGTACTAAAGAGTTTGGGTAGTAGGTAGTTACCCAGTAATCTTTTGTTTGTAAACATTACTAGTTCTGTTTTTGTTGGGTTAACTGTTAGTTCATATGCTCTACACCATCTTTCCACAATCCGGAGTGCAGCTTGTGTGATGTCACAGAGTGTACTGGCATAATTGCCTGTTATCAGTATGGCTATGTCATCAGCATAGCCTATTGTATAGAAGTGTTCTTTGTTAAGGTTGATGATGAGATCATTTACGACCATGTTCCATAGCAGAGGCGACAGTACTCCTCCTTGAGGGCACCCCTTCGCTACTACGGCCCATGGGGTCTCTTTCGCTGTAGTTCTTATTGTTCTTTGTTTGAGCATATTGCTAATCCAGCTGATCAGCACTTCATCCACTTCGTGTCTTCTTAGTGCTTCTTGTATGCTGGAGAAGTTGGTTTTATCAAAGGCTCCTTCGATATCTATAAAGGTGCCTAGGCAGATTGCCTTGCTTTTAAGGGCCTCTTCTATCTTGCCGACAACGGCATGTAGGGCCGATTCGGTGGACTTGCCTTGGCAGTATGCATGTTGGTTTCCGTGTAATGGAATGTTCTTTAGAGCTCCGTCCCTCAGTTCTCTGTCACATAGCCTCTCTAGCGTCTTCAAAAAGAACGATGTGAGGCTGATCGGCCTGAAGGATTTTGCATCAGTGTAGTCGTTCTTACCTGGTTTTGGTATAAAAATGACTTTTACGTCTCTCCAGCTATGGGGCACATAGCCGAAGGCTAGACAGGCCCGAAAGATGTCAACCAGGTGCCGGGCCAGTGTGTCCCCACCCCATTGTAGGAGTGCGGGAAAAACTCCATCTTGGCCCGGAGCTTTGTATGGTTCGAATGTGTTCACTGCCCATTTTGTTTTTTCGTATGTTACTACTTGTTCAGCGTATCGCCAGTTTCGGGTCGATGTGTTGTAGTTCATTTCTTCGCGCCTGTCATCTCGGACGAACCTGCATCCTGGGAAATGTGCTTCCAGTAGGGTTCTTTCCGTTTCTTCAGGGGAAGTTGTGAATGTGTTGTTTGTTTTACGTATTGAACCTAGTTCACTTGCATTTGAGTTCGCTAGGATTTTTCTTACTCTGTTCGCTTGTGCACAAGACGTGATGTTCCCGCAGTAGCCTCGCCATGACGCGGTGCTCCTGAATCGTATGCGTTTCTTTAATTTGGATTTGGCCGTCTTGTAATTTTCCCAGTCCTCATCCGCGCATGTGTTCATTGCTCTATTGAAGTGTCTCCTTACCCTTCTTCGCAGCCTCTCAAGCTCAGGCCCCCACCATTGGTGGCCTTGTCGCGGGGCTGGGTCACTTAATGGGCATGCGGAGTTGTAACTCTTCAATATGTTTGACGTCAGTTCTTTAACCTTTATTTCTATCTGCGCTGTGTCCAGCAGTCTTCCCGGTGCTACCGGTTTCTCCAGGCTCTGGTGTAGTTTGTCAGTGTAAATTTTCCGATCGGTTTTTCTGGGGTTCCGTTTCGGTTGTTGTACTTTGATAACTGTTTCTAAGTTGAATCTTATCCATCTGTGGTCCGAGAGAGATGCTTCTTCGGACACGTGCCAGTCATGGACAAGATTCGCTGCTCCGTCTGACGCTAGGGTTAGGTCTATGATGGTTCTACTCCTTTTATTTACAAAAGTTGGTGTTGTACCTTTATTGAGAATTTGAAGGTTAGTTGTAAATAAGTATTCTGTTAAGTTCTTACCTCTTTCATTCGCGAGTTCCATGCCCCACAGCGGATGGTGGGCATTGGAGTCAGTGGCCACGACAATGTGCTGGCCGTTCTGCTCGCAGTGGTTGATTAGCTGTACCATTTCCTGTGGTGGTGGCATATCAGTCTCCGCCATATAGACAGAGGCGAGTACCACTTCAGGCAGGCCCGTGGCCGCGTCAGCTAGAAGCTTTACGGCACACAGGTCTCTGGAACAGAATTGTGTTAGTGGCTGTATGTGTAACTTGTTTGAATAGTATATACATGTCCGTGGTTTATCTGAGATAGTAGTGGATAGTAGCTTACCTCTCAGATGTGAGAGTCCATTTATTTGGCCGCGGGCGCCGATCCACGGTTCCTGAATCAGCGCCACGGCTGTGTCGTTTGCCTCCAACCACTTCCGAAGCTGAACCGTTGCGGTCTGACTGTGGTGGAGGTTGCACTGGATGACGGTACAATTATTGGGCGAGGGGGACACCGCCATCAGCCGATAGCAGTATGTCGTCCTCATCCTCGCTCAGGCAGATGTCTCCCATCGCCGACACACACTCGTCCTCACTATTGGACGCCACCGTATGGCTGGCGACGTCCACAGGGACGGGGGTCAGGGAGGGCCCTTTTCCTTCTCTGGTGAAGCCAGTGGAGGTAGAGGGCACCGGGGAGGCATCTGTTTTGTTGGTTGATGTACCTGCCTTTTCAGGCGGCACATCCGTGTACACTCCTCTTCTGGACCTGAATCGCAGGTAGACCGTGCCTAACTGAAAAGTAAAGCGCCGGCCATGCCCCACGATAACAGGTACCAGGTCCTCAGGTAGGCTTACCACCACAAAAGTGTTTTCTTGTTGCTGTTGCAACCTGTGGACAACCCATCTGTGGACCTCCGCCCACTTGTTCTGCCAAGTGAGCAAGTGTCCGATACGGCGCGCTTCCTCCCAATGACCGGGGATCAGCAGTCCACAGACCACCCTCCGGGGAGCCTCCACCCCATTTTTCAATGAGAGGGGCTCCCCGGTGGGCAGCCTGATGGTGCTGATTGCGTCCTCTAGCCATTGAAAGGTGGCATTGTCCTGGCACCACAGCTTTAGGGACCCGTCGCTATAGACGGGTTTACCTCGGAACTGTGGGCCGACGTCCTCCTCACCGCATTCCTCTGCTCCTTGAGAGAGGCGCTCACAAAGGGCCTTCTGTATCATGTCTGATTCAGGGCTCCTTATGTATCCAGTCTTGGCCGAGGTGATCACCGCTAGAAGTTCCGGTGCGGTGGCCTCGGCATACGTTCTTGACTGGGCGGGCCTCTCGACTTTTTGCCTTTTGCGCTCGCCTCTTGGAGAAAATGTCTCGTCAAGACGGGCACGTTTGGCATAGGTCGAGGACCTCTGTGCCTTTTGTGTTTGTTGGTTCCTTGGGGGGAGGGGGGCCCTTCCAGGGGCGTGCGAGTCCGGTTCAGTGGGTCGCACTAACGCGGTCTCTGCACCATTCCCGCCACCCGCTGGGGGCCGCGCCGCTCCCTCTTTCGGATTACCCTTCATCTCGCGGCGTTCACGTTCACGGAGACGACCCCGTTTGTTCTTTCGGGCAGGGCGTCCCCTGCTCCCGCTGGGAGCTGGAGGTGGTCGCTCGCCTTGGCCACTTTCTCCTTCCATATGGATGGGTGCCGTGGTTTTGGGCTTGCGACTCACCAGAGTCCACCCTGCCTCAAGGGCAGTATATGTTGGGTTCTGCGATGCAGAGCCAGATGTCTGAGCGGGGGCCACAGAGCACGAGTCTCGGGCCGCTACCGCTGGTGTAGGGCCAGCACCGGCATCGGTACGCGGTTGGCCTTGGGGTTTCCCCTTTGGCCTACCACTCACCGTAGGGCGCTGCTGTACGTTCGAGTTTGTGTTTGATGGGGCACTTTTGGGTTTCCCCTCCAGTACCACCGGTTTTGGGTGATTTGGTGATTTTTGTTGATCTGCAGAATCCATATTGCAGTGTTCTTATGATTCACTCTCCTGATTTCCCACCCACCACGGAGCCCGCACCTTTGGGGATGTCCCATTCGGGACACCAGGATTATCAGGAGAGTATAGGTGCAGAGGTTAGGAGCTCACTGCGCGACATCGGGGGCTCGAAACGTGCGGCTGGCTGACCCGATCAAAGTCAGCCAGGTGTTCCGCACATACTCACCCCGTCAGCATGGCCGAGTCCGTCCCCCCCACACCTCGCCTGTGGCCCTCTGACGGGACACATTGCCGTTTCCCTGTGTTGGCTAGTCACAGGGCTACCGTTTGGCAGGAAATCAGGGCCAAAGGGGGCGTATTGCTTGCCGGGGTCCCCACCCCGCTCGGGCTCAACCCCCCCAGGATTCCTTCATCCCTGCGTACGGCGCTCAACTGCGTAGGCATGAACGCAGGAGTATGTAAATTAAGACCGCCCACCACTTGCCATGGTCCACCCTCATAAACGCATGGCCGGGCCGTGTTGATCGCTTCGCGCCCTCACTGGTAAGACTCAGACTGAAGCCGAGAGTTGTCAGTGTTGGCCCCAGGGTGTACCGGCTACACCCTTGGGCTTTCTGTGACAACATGTCATCACAGACTGCTCAAGGACTTCGCACGCGTGGAGGTGGAACAACGAACACACCCCTAATTTAATATTTAAATACCAATGAAATGTCATTCTGTTTGTTTTGTACATAGATGTTTTGCTGTTTTTCCCACACTACCGAATGAAACAGACCCCCTAGTTAGAGATATTATCTTTATTACAATAAATACAGTATATTTTTGGAATAAACTGAGATGTGTGATGTTCTAAACAGGTGTTTTAGAACAGATGGAAATAATTAGGTACAACAACAGGGGTTGTATAATAAATGAACAATTGAATTTTGCATCATGACCTTTATTATGGGTATTTTTGGGTTTCAACACTAGCAACAATGGGGGTAGCGGGATATAAATACACCAACCATTCTGAATGAGCTCACTCTTCGGCCAAGTGTCGAGCATTCAACAGCCCCTGTGGATGCCTTTTGAAGAGGCGAAACACATGTCGGATATATTTTTGGTGGTGGTTTGTGACTGTAGTTGCGTTTGCGTTATTCGGGAGGGTGGGATAATTAACTGCATGAAAAAATATTCAACATAAGTGCAGCTATTTTGCATGATTGAATGAATGAATCTTCACTGAGTACGCGGAGTAGAAAATTAATTTACTTTCATTTTTATTAACAGACTTTTGCAAAGTGACGCCTGAATCTATTAATTACAGGTCAGTTGTTGGCGATGACCATTTTAAGCTTTCTAATTTGTAATTTCAGCACAAACGAGAGTTGATGTTTTAAAGTGATATTTGTACCATTTCATAGATGAGTTGCCAGAGATGGATGGCCCTTATTTTGTCTCTGCTTCTGGTTATAATATACTCGATGGTTCAATCTATCACTCTTTACACTGTTTGGTACTGTAAGCAGTTGTCAGGGCTTTTGAATGACTTGGTCTGAAGACAGATGTCTCGAGAGACATGTGTGCTCTGGTTCAGCAGAGTGAGCTTGGCAGCAAAAGGGTTTGGGATCAATGAAGGCCTCCCTAGCACCAGCCTTTCCCAGCTCATAGGTACTTTTTCTAAGGGCGAGGAGTGAGCGACTCCCTGCGTCGTTATGGCGACTAATTCTCCTGCCTAATCGTTCCTTAGAGGAACTATATCCCGTTTGCCAGAACAACGTGCTATTTATTTAGGTCTAGAGATAACACGTTGTTCTGGCAAACGGGTGAATTATGGCTTCGCGATCACAGCAACGTTAATCACTCTGCCAAGTGTTAGCCTCACTCAACCTTTATTGAAAAAAAATCTGAACTAAAGAAAATGTACTTTTTTTATAATATCTAGTGACGGGACGAACTAGTCGTGCGCCTGGTGGTAAGCTACACGCCTGTCCATAACAGTTGCAGTGCCACTCAGAGCTTTAAATCGCAAGATTGTATATTCTAGAACCCTACTCCATGCTCAAGTCAGGACTTGAGTATGATTTCTAGCACTGGAAATACGACTCTAATGGCAGGGACTTGAGTATGATTTCGAGTGCTTTAAATCATACTCAAGTCCTGACTTGAGCATTGAGTAGAGTTCTGGTTTACGACCATGAGACTGCCACTGCAATGTCAGAGTTGACACTTTTACGTTGCTGTGACTATTATGGTTGACTGATTGTTAAATTTAAAGTCGTAACAGTTTAACATTGATTAAATCAAGTCTCAAGTAAAGTTTACGAAGTTTATAAGAACGTAAAATTAACTTCAAACCACTCAACAGGCTTGTATTAGTAGAAAATTGAAAAAAACAAATGAATGAAAAAAATTACAATCTTCTACATTTTTATTTTGTTATTATACCTAAAAGAAGAAGTAAAAAAACAAAAATGTAAGTGTTCTGCTGAATGTGCTGGTGTATTTATAAAAAAATAATGCAATGACCATTTTTCTCAAAAGTACAAACACTTTTGAGAAACACAAAAAATAAAACCAGTAAATTAAAGTACGATAACGTTTTCTTATTTTATGTACTTTTTTAAAAACAGGTGGTTGTTGTGATGGTAATATGGATAATCACCACATTGCTGATCTACATGGGCTTCCTTATGTGCCTGGACCCCCTTATGAACAGGAGAAAGAAAAACTATAAGGAAGAAGGTGTGGATGAGGTAAGCTCTCAAAGAGGCCCTATAGTGTGGCCCTCAAGGAGTCCCATGTTGTGTGATTACTATTTGAGTCAATGCAATAGAATGAAACACTTTTTCATATCTAAATTGCGTCCATTCATCCTTCAAATACAATCGCAAATGTGAAAACCTATATAGAAAACTCAATGCAATAATAAGTAATTTGTTAATACATAATGTTTTTGTGGCAACATAGCCCTTTAAAACAATTTGTATGGAAGTGTTTTACATGTTTGTACTCTTGACCTTAGAATAATAACGCACTCTTGACATTCGATACTCTCCAACGCATATTACACTACCCGATTTCAAGGGTCCCAACTCCAACTTGGGGAGGTGTAACAGACGTTAGGGTCCCTAATTACGGCGGCTTTTATATAAATTAACCATTGACCTACCAACAAATGGACGTCGGGTCTAATACAAAAACCACGAAAAAATATCGGAAGTTAAACTATACAAACATAGTGACATGTTACGAAATATAGAAAAACTAAAACATTTAATTTAAATTGTCTGACTTCTGAAAGGTAACCCAAGCCGTAAAACGAGTACAACAATATTTTGTTAGTTGCTAACGTTCAATAAAACGTCATTTTAAAAATAAGACTAAAATCAACTCGACTGTAGTTTCTTTGTTCCAAATATTTCAATCGCTTATGGTTCGAACAATTGAAAATGATCAAGAAGTTTATATAAGATTCTTGAAATTGACGTAATGGGTCTCTTTCCATCTTTTGCGCATGCAATGTGTAGAAAAAGGACAGCTAGCTACTTGATTATTTTGTTTGCTTTTGTAATTTATATTTACGATTAATTTGTATATAAATTAAATACTGTACAACTGTACAAAATAACACTTTTAAATGATAATCATGTCAACACAATGTATTTGTTTAGTGAAAATATGATACAAAATCCTGTTTTTACAGTTTACCGCAGTAATTTTTACAATTTATTATTATATAGTACTGCATAATTGACAACCGCGCTGTCAGTCGAACAAACGAAGACTAGCGCGAGTAACGCCCTATAGGTGCGGACACTTTTTAACTCAAACCCGACGGCCATTTGTTCGTAGGTCAATGAAATTAACACTAAATAATAATTGGATGGCGAGTAGGACCCCACCACCATACCTTGAGACCACGCCCATCCTTGAATCAGGGGGTCTTCTTTCTTTCTCCATCAGATGTCCGTCCGCAATTATTGTCAAATAATTAATACTCGACCAACGACCAACTCGACGAATGTCAAGTATGAAGCTTCATCCGCATTAAGCGTCTTTTTTAATTTAGTCGAGTATTACTTATTTTATTTATTATTTTATTTTATTAATTGCTCCGGACGAGTGTCGAGCGGAGTACGAGTGGACAGGACCTGGGCCCTTGAAATTCAGCTGACGCACTGCGCGTACAATATTATAACGCGTTCAGGATGCTGTTGGATCTGCCACGGTTCTGCAGAGCTTCCGGTATGTTCGCGGAGACGGCAACGGAAGATTTCCACGCGATCCTGCGCAAGCGTACTGCGTCGCTGCTGAGCCGCCTGAGTAGATCGTCTAACAGCATCCTGAACGTTTTTAGTGACCGGTGGGACTCTCCGCTGCTACACCAGTTGATGTGCTTGCATGCTGACCAGCACGTAGGTGGATAGTGATAGCGGTTGAGACCCATGACGTATTTTTAATTTTAATTTAATATATTATTTTATTTCATTTCATTTTTGTGACTCGTGTACTGCAATATTTCTATGCCGTAATATTTAGCGAAATAAAATATTTTGAATTTGAATTTGAAATTGGGTATTGTAATATTATGTGCTTTAGTAGTACTGGTAGATTTGTTAATATCAGTGTTGCTAGAGCCCATGAGTCGAATATTACGTTTTGTTTTCTGAAAGGTTACATTTTTGTTACATTTTAATTTTTTAAATCAATTTATAACGATAGTTATATATTATATTTTTATGCGCCTTAATCCTAAAAACCAAAAAAGTAGGTACGATCAAGAAAAGTAAAGTTGTAACAAGTAAATGGTTGATCTTTGCCCCATCTCTGATATACTTTATTGTCTAATTTGGGTGCGTTCGTTAAGTATTTAGGATTTACACTAACAAATATTTATATTTGAATTTTTAAAATAAAGTTATGAAAATTGCCTTAAAAACAAACTTTCATATGACGCGAGAGAGTCAAAAGTCACTTGGCAACACCGGTAAATATAGCTATCACAAACATATGTTGACCTTGAGTTTATTTGTTTGATAGTGTGTGCACAATAAATAATGTTACGTGATTACTTATTCAAAGTTTGATGCCTGTTTGTGTTTAAGCTTTTCTTATCTATTCATTCTCTATTTTTAGAGTCGGAACTTGTTACTGGGAGCTGATGCAGAAGACTGAAAAGGATTAGAAGCACTAGGCGCCGGTGGCGGCGGTGGCTGTACGACGCCATCTTTGATAGCTAGTTGCCATATTGAATAAGTTAATGCAAGGCCAAAGTAGATTTAATTTATGTGATGCTTTTTTAAACTTTTTTATACAAATGTATACCATACGAGTTACTTATATAATTGATTTAAAACGACGCATAAAATGCCTTGAAAATTTACCATTTATCATTCATATATATCATTTTACTATTTATGCATTTATTTTGTAGCTTTTTTATAATTTGTAATCAGTTTGAAACATTTTTGTAAAGACATGTGCATTTGGGAGCAAAGTTAAGTGATTGTTTGTGTTTAACCATCACACGTAAAAACCAGGAATGGCGTGGTTAATTTGTTCTTAATTAAACAAGTACTGAATGTAGTAGGATGCTTAAAATTACCGACTTGTATTAGGAGTTACATTTTTAATTTTGTAAACTTGATAATGATATGAAAGTAATGTAATATATTTTCTGAAAATTTTTGGAAAGTCATTACTACATTGCATTACATGTAATAACATGTATGTACGTAATGTAGTCTAAAACATAACGACCAATTAAATATGGACTTTAATATATAACAAAAAAAAAAGCGATAGTCCCTGTTTATCCCAATGGGAATCCAATGGCGTATGTACGAGGGCAGTTTGAGAAGTCCGTGACTATGAAAAGAAAAAAAAAATTATGGCTTGACCAGTGATATCCCAACTTTTCTAATCCACCAAAATAGTATTTTTTGAAACTACTTTTCCAGATTTAAATGGCGTATATTTGTTTTGTTTTTCAAACAAACCAACGTTTCGGGCCATTTATAGGTCCGTGATCACGGTTAACTGACAGTCAATGTTGACTGAAAGTCAAACAGGGCCCGAAACCTTGGTTTGTTTGAAAAAACCAAATATACGCGATTTAAATCCGGAAAAATAGTTTCATTTCCAAATGTGTAACAATCGTGAAAACCTAAGAACTCGATAGTATTTTTGTCAAACTGAAAATTAAGCTCGGTTCGGCATTCATTTTCTCATTTGATGTAAATCGGTAGATAAAAAAGTCAAATGGGGCCAAATCTAGTGAATACGGAGCGTGTGGCAATAGTTCGTTATTCGACAAGTTTTAATGTGGGCCGTAGTGTAAGTTCTCAAATGGTTGAACTTGCCTATCGCGTTTGCATTAAGATCACAATCTAAACCTTATAGATTCATTGATTAAGGTAAGAAGTTAGATTGATAATATAAAATCTCTATTGCCTCCAAAATAAACAAAATAAAATTACAAAAACCTTAACAAAAAATTACACAGAACATTCTAAGCAAAATATTTTGGAATTAGAAATTATGATTATTATAACAACAGGAGCCAAACGGAGGTGTCTCGGCTGGTGCTGCTCCTGTTCAAAGCAGTCGCAGTGCTGGTTTTAAGTCACGCTAAGAATGATTACAAGTTTAGACTTCGGCCTGTGATTGCAGATGAGAAACGGAACACTCTGAATTCCGTTTTCTCCGTCATCATGCCGGGTGCACGAGTCGCTCGAATGCGCAGCGCCTGGTCCTTGTTTTGGTTTTATTGGACGCGTGGACGCTGCTGCTCTGTGATTGGCCAGTGGTGCTGTCCTCCGCAAACGTTCCCTGTTGCTTGCGAGGAAATATCAAACTTGTTAGATATCAAACTCACCTGCTGGTGCTAGCTAGCGACTCGTGAACAGTCCTTCCGCGTACGCGACAGATCTTTGCGTATGCGGGAAGCGAGTCACGCAAGCCAGCGAAATACGCAAGTGAAAGACTTGAACCCGGCATCAAAAATATATAGACCTCACCTAACTTTTTTTATTTTTGCTCTAATTTAAAAAAAAAAAGAAAGTATCGTCAGCTGCTTAGTTCTAAATGAAGAAATATAAATAAATTCCGAAAAAAGTTTTATTTAATTTTAAAGTGACGCGTTTATTAAACCGCTCTCGTATATACGTATTACCTATATATAATGTGTGTAAAAAGGAATGACCGGTCCAGGTCTTAGCGTTAATAACTTATTTGTGAGAATTTGTGAAAACGCGGCGCTGTGATGTATGACTGTAATAAGCTGGCAGTTAAAAAAACCAGCAAATAGTCTGTACAGTAAGCTACTCGCCTGTCCGTAACAGTTAGCTTTAAATCGCAAAGATCTGAGTGGCACTGCCACTGTGGCCGTCACCATGAGACATACGTTGACAAGTCTCATGTGCCTATAATTTCACCAGCACTCTTACTCTTCAAAACCGGAAAACAGTAATGCTTACATTATTGCTAGGCGGCAGAAATAGATAAGGTGGCATTATTTTAGGTTGCCTAGAAGAAATTGCTACAACATAGCTGCCTGTTGCACGTTCACTACTATCTTTATACATAACTTGTGTATTGTATTTTAACTGGAAATTTCATATGCAATAAAGAATATGTCATTACCCTGAACGAACTTTTTCACAATTGAGCTCTACTGAGTTTGTAGCATGTACTTATTCAATTACGTGTATTATTTAAGTTTGTTCAGTAGCAGTAGAAGTACTTGTGCGAGTTCGTCCAGGAAGGTACTGCCACTGCATCGTATTTCTGCCGCCAAGCAGTAATGTGAGCTAATGCTCACGGAGTAATCTCCGTTCCGGTTTTGTAGCGTAAGTGTTGCTGCAAGCACATGGAATTGGAACTTTATCTCAGGGTGATGGGCGCAGTGGCAGTGCCCCTTGGATATTTGTAATTTAAAGCTCTGTGCGGCGCTGTCACTGTTTTTGGGTAGGCGTGACGCTTATCCCCAGGCGCATGATTTAATAGTCTCTTTACTTATTATAGTAAACAAATTGTTAAATATTCATAGTCACAGTATTCATGTTTTACTTTGCGGTCTCATGAAATAATATTCTCCTTTGTAGTTATCCCGAACTGAATAATTACAGATTCCCAGTACATGTTACTGTACATAATAAACTTTGTTACACCTGCTAACCACTCTAGGTTACACACGGAGACTTATAGTACACTTGCGATTTATAGGCGATTGCATCGACGCAATCGCGCGTTTGTATCGATGCAGTCGCGCGATTGCGTCGCTGCTTAATATCGCGCGCGTGTAGTCGCCGTGTGTAATCGCTTTTAGAAGCAGAACTTAGATTTCTTACTTATAGTATTATATGTATAGTTTTAAGGGATATAAAGTTTTGAACTTTGACTCACTCTTACTTTGTTTCATTCGAACGGTATTAAAAAACATTTTATCTAAAAACAAAAATTTATTTCATTATTCCTTATAAAACAATAAATAACACATTATGTACATACATCCAGAATTCTCGATTATACAAATAAGAAATGTTAAAAAAATAATCAAATAATTTTATTCATTACGTCAAAATAAAAATTACGAAGACGGCATAATAAAGTGTTATTAATTAGTAACATTTGTATATACAATGGCTAAGAAATTTAATCTGATGCTCAATTAATTTGTGATTTCATACAAACATACATTAAAGCCCATGAATAAAATACTAACTATATCAGCGCTAATTTCTTACGTATAATAACGCTATTTAGCTATAAATAATAATTTACATAAAGCGACGCACTCACGATTTGCACTCTGAGCAACATACCAGGGAATGAAAATGGTATCGCGATTCCATCAGTTTTTTCAAAGCTCTACGACAATAAGTGCGTGCAGCGCCGGTGCCAGCCCCTGTAACGCCCGGGTGATATCAATACCCTGGCGCCCTTTAGTAGGCACGCGATCAAAAGTTATTGTCCCTTCAAGAGCCCGCTCGCTTGTTCTACTGCGGATGCACCGCGAGAGACACAAGCACCTTAGGAAAAGCCGGCACCGTTTACGTAAGCCACCGATGTCTCACGATACGTTTTCAGTGCAGTCCTTTACCTCTAATAAGCATAGGTATTATACTTGATTGCGTGGTATCACTAAAGTATGTTCGTCACATCTAATCAGCTAAATGTGCTTTGCGTCGTAATTTATTATATTATCTAAGGATATATACAAACCCTGAAAAAATTAAAATACATCCAAAAAAAGGCCAAACCAACACAAGCCTATCGAATGTTGGCCATTACGTCGTGCAGTGAATGTATCGTTTTAGATTCTACAAAGATAAAATTGATACTTTTACACCAAAAGTACGTACAAAATATAAAATACAAATAATTACAATGTTATCTTAAAACACACACACACACACACACACATAATAATTACAGGCTACCACGAGAAAGTTTTATATGGTTTCTGATTGCTACAAAATTACAATATTGCTTGCTCTTTTTATAGCCGTCAGCATTTTTCATTGTATCATCGCATGAAAAACGTGGTAACACTTCTAATGATATCCTCTTTACACATATAACAGGTGTTGCTTTATTTACTGTTATCTAATGATATATGTATACGAACACATTATATCCTTTACAGTGACATATGGTAGCAATGTATATGTACAGGCAACTCTATTCATGTTGTTCAAAAAGTATTTTTATAACAATGTGGCGTGTTTGGAGGTAGAAAAGCTGTAATATTATTTAACTAGAGGACTATTTTACTAGTTAGGATTATTGCTTGTGAGACTACACTAGTTTCAAACATAAAGCGTGCGACTTTCCGATAATTCGATCGACACGTAAGTATGAAATTCTTGTCGCACTTGTGTCTCTAACATGTCCGAAAGTGTGCAGCATGCTTTATTTAAACATTTGTGAATTTTCGCAGCAATATGTAAGTAATATTTAAAATTCTTGTCTAATATAATAATAATAATAACCGTTACATGGTTGAAATTGTTATTAAAAATAATCACTTTAATTACGAACACTAAATTTTTTGTACCCAATGAATATACTTATTCAATTAGTCTACATTAAAATAGCAAACGAAGCAATAACAGCATAAAGATAATCGAAATACTTTGGAAACTCGGAAGGCAACACACACAATTGCTCAATAAAACTATTAACATTAAAAGTTACTGAAAGATTTGCAAAAGCATATTTATACATTTTATTAATTAATTGGACTTATGTATTATGTAAATTCAAACACCATCGACGGGGCCTGCAACATATTGAATGATGGCGTTTTGTGGACGAACCATGCGTCCAAAGGGGTGAATCCAGATTGCATAGAGCGGTTACACACGGCGACTGTAACTGACTAACTAAAGGCAGCGATGTAAACGCGATGCAGTAGCTAACCGTCTACTTTTACACACACGCGCGACTTTAAGAAGACTTATAAACGCGCGACTGTGTAACCACTTTTATGTTGAACCATTATGTGCGAAATATCTGTATAGGTTTATGCACTTTGTTTTATTATTAATTGTAAATTTAAAATTGAAATAAATTAATAAAATAAATTAATTAAAAACGTGGAACGCATTTGCATCGCGATTGTATCGCTACTAAGTCGCACGTGTGTGTAAAGATAGATGCGCCGCAGACGCGCTGCTAAAAGTAGCTGTGTGTAACATTCATACATAAAAAGTGGATTATATGTAGGTATTAAATTAATAGTGTAACACGTAAGCCAACGTGTATCGTGAGAAGAGCGACCAGGTGCATTCCATTAGGCTTAGTTGAGCATTGTGTGCCTGTCGTAGATGTTGCGTCGTTGTTCGCGGACCTGCCGCTTCCATTTGTCCTGTTGATGAGTGACGCGGTTCAATACGTTGCCCCGTACGCCCATCTGCTGCGACGGCCCACTGACTGAGCCCTCATCCTGAAATTGATATTTATTCATCACACTTGCTCGTAAATAGTATGGTGGCTAACTTGACTCTAATACTCCAAATAGAAGCCTGAGGCCTTTTTACTTCTCATTACAGCCATGGTCGGTAAGATTTTTTCAATTTGTAGCACGACATACTTCCTTGTATAGGTCAAGTTCAAACAAGAGGTTACTTAATAAAAAAAAAAAAATTTTTCGTTTAAAATGTATCTAAACAGAAATTGCTTTAAATACTTATAGAAGTGTTAATTAATATAGTAAATTGAGCTAATTTTTTTACAACCTATCACGGCTGTTTGCCTCTTTGCTTTTCACAACATTTTAGTTCGAGTTGTATTATCTATGGAAAAATAGCTAGTTGGCCATCTGTTGATAAAAAAAAATCCATAATTGTTGTGTTGTAAACCCTATTTACTCATACAATAAATAAACATTGTATTAATTTTCTCGCATATGTGATGAAAAACATTGTATGTATCGGACTCATCATAAAAAAAACAAAACTCGCTTACCCTTAACGCAGGGTCATTAAATCGAGTAGTTTAAAAAGTGTGTTATGGTCGACCTAAATATAAGTTAATAAATATAAGTTAATAAGAGCAGTGTCCTAATTAAGGACCACGCCTACGATTAAAGCAGGGCCCTTGAAATCGGGTAGCGTAATAGCGTTTTAAGGAGGTGCTATAACAGTGAGGAAGTTAGGGTGCATTTTTGTATTGAAAAAATTAAGTACAAAATTGAAGAAAAATAAATGTTTAAAATGTTATTGACATTTTAAAGCTTTCGTGTTCAATAAGTAAATGATTATTTCTAATTACGGGTATTAAATGCGTAAATAAAAACAATAGAAGTGTAAGGCAAGCCTCAATTATTATCAGAACCGCTGTCGCCAAAACTCACTATGTTCATAATTTGAAAAACTATCTTAGAAATCTTGATGATTGGTCGTAGTTTCAAATTTAAAAAGAAATAATTCTGGACTGTTAATATAATTGAAACTTTACCCTGATGGCATATCGTTGGGAGTTCAATACCTATTATTGCAAGTTACGACGTTTTGGTTTTATACTGAAATTTCAATAAATGTGCTGCCATCTAGCGGTTAATAGCTGACCGACGACGAATTAAGTATGTTTATTTAGTTAGTTTATTGCAGCGGTATAAGGTTTACTCTCGTTTCTTGTAACAAAAAAATATGTACATAATTAAAATTGAAACTTTTAACGTACTTTGTACGGAATTAACGTACAAAGCGAAAATGGAGGACTGACCTCTAAGCACTTCTATTGTATTTATTGTTCTGTGAGTGGTACTTACATCTTCATTAGTGTGCTCTTGGTAAGAAGCTTTGGCCCTCTTGTTGATGAGTGGGTCCAAGCAGATGAGGAAACCCATGTAGACCACCAGCAACATGATCACCCAGATCACTATGATCACTACCACCTGGTGATTAAATTATATACATAATAAAAGTACCAAATAAAGATGGGAAAACTTCATTGGTGAAAAAACCCATCACATTATATCGAGTCTTATTGTGGAAATGTACTACAAGTAGATATGAATTATTGCACCTGGAACTGGCGTTAGAATTCTTAATGATTCATTACTCTTGGGTTTGTATTAGTATTGCAAGGGAAGTGTCATAAAGGAAACAAATGCCAAAAGTAAGTTTTCATGGAAATGGAAGCATGGATTCATAATTGAACTTAACACTGACAAAAATGTTAAAAATCGCGGGCCCACCTCCTAGCAATCCGCGCGCGATTCGTCGTGAACGTTGTAAACTTCTAATTAAAGTTTCGCAGTGACATCTCAACCGATTATAGGCTTTAATAATTGATGAGTAAAAACAACAATTTAATTATTTGAGTAATATTTCAACAGTGTTACCTTGATGATGGTGGTGTTTCTGTTTTCATATTTGCATTCGCATCGCGGGCAGAACTCTTGCCCACGACTTTTGATCTCTGCGTCTACTTGAGGCAGGATTACCCCATCACAGTCACTGTTAAAAGTACAGAATATTATTAACAATGTTTTGACATTTAAAGATTACCTTAGAATGTCCACCAATCTTGAAGAAAGAAAGCTCTCAAGAATGCAGAAGATCAAGATTGGTGGCCAAGGTTAGCCTTATTTTCCAGTTACCGAATTGCGAAATGATGCTAGCCTGTGCATTATAGTTGTACTAATATCTGTAGGTGAGAGGTAAAGAAACTTAAGTGCCAAATAGTAATTTTTACTACAGAGCGTTTTAAAAAAATAATGTTAGGGTAAAATAAGCTAAGTTACATAAAAAAACAAACGACGAGAGGATTGAAAGTTCTTTAAGTTTGGATGATTTTTAGTACTGTTTGTAGCAAAGCAATGTTTGTAAAAACATTTACCTACAAACATAATGACTAAAACATTATCATTTCAGACGAAATACGTTCTTTGCTGGACATAGGCCTCCTCCAAAGAACGCCACAACGACCGGTCTTGTGCTGCTTGCACCAGCGGACCAGCAACCTTCACCAGGACCTCACAAATGACAGTTAGTTAATGACATTACCCAGTTAATGACATAATACTATAATAATCCATAATTTATATTGACCAAATCGTTTTTTTTTTAAATAATAACGCACACACTTTTTAGAGTGTGCGCCAAATAAATGTAGGTCATACAAATATTTCTCCCGGCCCAGAAATCGATATCAGGACCTAGGCGTGGTAGACTAGTTCCGCCACGGATGCAGTTAGTAGGTAGCATGCAGAATTGTCTGCATGTTAGACAATATAAGTTGATAAAACTGCTTAGGAAATGTTGGTTAAGAATATTAAGTTCTATTGACTACAGTTATACCTAACAATACTCACATATTTTGTTGTTCCGATAGCCCATATACAGGGTTATTTTTAATATACCAACAACCTCGCAGGACTATATTACCAACATCATAAACAACAACTTTTGTTACATGACTTTTAATAATTCAGCAGATTTGGTTTTCATACAAAAATAAATATGTTTAAATAGATCACTCAAAATAAAAACTCGGTGCATGCCGCGGGTGGGAGTCGTCCTTGACGACCGCGACACTTGCACGTTTGAACTTACCTTACTACCAAATACAGAGGCCTGAGTGTAAAGAGGGATGGCGACATCCCGTACATTACAAAATACAGCATATCGTCAAAAACACTGGTTATAAAACCCAGTGTTTTAGACGACGTGCTATAGAGAGACCCATACAATAGAGATCAATACTTGTGATTCATTACCAAAGCATCAAAAAAGCTATTTGAGTACAGCCTGTAGAAGCTGGGGTTATAAAGTTGATATAGGTTATGTTTATAACATTGTCCGGTATTTCGCTTCAGATGTTTGTTCATAGTAGCAGAAAACAACAAGTTTTTAGTTTATTCCCGAAAATAATAAATAACTTCCTGAATATTTCCAAATCTGCTAAACTCTGCCACATTTACACTTATCATGTTCTGCAGTAATGAAAATGAATATTAATCAAATCTGCCCAAATGGCAGAAATCTGCCACAAATGGTCATACTGTCTCAATATAAATGTGACACTGACATTGGCAAGAGGTCTCTTGACAAAACCTTCCTTTACAACTTTTCAATAACTCACATTTAAATATTGTCTAAATATTTTTGTCACATTGTTATTTATTTTTTGCTTTACGTCATTACTGTTCAATTGATTATTTTATTAGGTATTTTATAGCTTTAATGTTTTATGTGTGTACTATAAAATAACCATACTTTAGGAAGGAAAAAATGAAATCATTCTTAAAATGAAATGTATGTACAAAAACATTACCTAATCTATGGTCGAACTGAAACAATTGCACTGTGTTCTTATGTCTATTTTAAAACACACTGTTTTGCAATTTCTTTATTCCCGACTTTTAAAACTATACAAAAATATATTAATAACTAGGCATAAACTAAAACGTAACATTATACTAGTAAAGTTCATGAACAGCACTTTGTGGATTTTGTTTCAGCTTTCGCCATCCTTCTTTGTAATCATTCAGACTTAACTACCGCATATGCATTAAAATTTTTATTAGATCTTCATTATATCGACCCCTCCTACGTAAAGTATTGTATGTTGAAATTAACAAGTTTATAGGGGAGCGTTTTCAAGTTTTTAATTCACTGAATTGAGTCTAATTTTAAAATAAATTGTGGTTGTCCATCTAACTGACGAATCTGGGATTTTATAATACTCTATGTGAGAACGAGCTTTGCCTAATAAAACTGAGAAATGCTAAAGTCATGTGTGATGTTTAACTTTAAAACGCTCCCCTGTACACTTGGCAATTTCTTTCAATAGGAGGGGTCGATATATTTATATGGTTTACAAATTTGAAAACTTTACTTTTTACTAGTTACTTTGAGTACAACAAAAACAATAACCCTGTATACAGTAATAGTACTTACCATTTACTAGGAGGAACATTTGCAATGTAGAGTTTACGATCAGAGCCATTTGTGTTGTTGAGGATGGCTGCAAGGCTGGGGCACACACACTTGCATCGTTTGTCTTCGTAGGACTGTCCCTGTAGACAAATTGCATTGTTTTCTTCATTATACTTTTTATTCAAAAGTTCAATTAAATTATAGTATAAGTGGCTTCTATGGGTACTTTTTCACAAGGAACTCTATTACTACTCCTTACAACATTGTGACCATTAAATTGATTTATTAAGATCACTCGTGGTTACTGTACGGAGCTAAGGCCAACAATGTGGAACAACTGAAGGGTTAGCCTGTCTTCAGCTGTTTTGATCTTGTCAATGAAGCTTTGTATGCAAATCAAGGGGCAGTACTGGGTAAGGTAGAGTTAAGGTGTAGAGGAGTAGATCCACCTCTTGGCAGAATCAACACTCTGTTTACTCTCTGACCAAGATTTGACATGTGCTTGTTCAAGATACAGTGCTCTGTTAAGCACTAATCATCATTTTGATGACATTTCCTCCCACCGGAAATGTTTCACTATTCATGCATATATTCCCCATAATAAGGCACAATGGGGTCTCGTGACCAAGTTTATCAAGCCTATAATGTCATGTATGCAGCACAAAAAAATAGGTAAAACTACGACGCATTATTGAAAGCAAACAGCTAAGCATATAAAACAACACGTAAATGTCTTGTATTAGTATTACGTATTTCCAAGCAGGTTTGCGTTACCTACTACAATTTTAATTACTACGTAAGACTGCAGGCTGGCTATCCGTCGCGTCCTAGCAAGTCTATAAAATAAATATTTACATGTAGTGGGAGTAACAAGCAGCAATAATACAATAAACACAAAAGCGGACCACGTATATATTTTACTTACCGATGCATATAACACGCATGTAGCTGCGAATACCATCAAAATACATTTATAATACATTATGTTGGTGGTACAATGTTATTTCTTTAGTTTGGAAATATCGCACAATTAAAAATATTAATGGGTGTGCATATGCAACAACTCTGTCTCGCTAAACCCATACGCTAAACCTTATTCCACCATTTTGAAATTCTGACAAGTGACAAATGAATGGAATGAAATTGTCAAACAAACAGTGTTGCCAAAAAAAGTGTTGTCAAAAAAATTTTTTGGGTTGCGAATGAATGAAATGATGACCAGGCAAAGAAATGTATGCTTCCTCGTAGTTGTTACATTGTTCGGTCATAGATGGCGTTATATGCATATTCTTCGATAGAAAGTACATAATATGTACACTAGATGCCGGGGTGAGAGAAAACAAACTAAACAAGTAAAAATTGCACCATGAATTATTTTTTTTAAACAAAAAGCAGTCATGGAATAGTCGTAAGAAACAAACATCGAGTATATGGAAACAAATTAGCGCGGTATCATAGTGCATAGATCTGTGATGGGAAAATACATGGTGGTATTTTTCTCATATTTTTTATGAATTTGTTGCATGTTTTACGAAAAATTACAACTTCGAGTAATAAACATCAAACTATAATAATAAGAAAAGGGCATAACCCGTGATGCCATGCCATATCGAACCAACGCAAGCTGTACTTACGGACCTTAGGTGTTCCATACAAAATGTACGTAGTTGTCCATACATGGAAGAACGCTTGCCTCCATGGCACTCAGCATTTTTTTTACTTTTACATCCAATGCGGTTAACGTCGAATAGCCGGATAGACCAGCCAGTTTAGCCGGCCCTTTGGGTGAAAAGGCAGTACACGCTAGGTATATTTTTAAGGGTTTTGTGTTCTAGTTTTAATACGACAATGTTTTAAATGTAAAACCAGGCCTTTTTGAACATATTCAAAAAAATCTTCTTAAATTGTACTAAAATAAGAATAAAATTCAGTTTTCTTTATTTATTAACTGTCTATTATTACGTCGAGACGCCCTTCTTGCCCGAACGGCCACGTGACTGGTCAAATATAAAACGCCTAACATAAGTCGGACATCTTAGAATTTGGCCGGATACGCATCCAATAAACCTAACTATGTACGGCTTTATCCGGCTTCTAGCAACGCTAAACATGAGGTATACTGTACTTTTTTACTTTATAAAAAAAAAAAAAATTTTTAAACTCCAATATTCACCCTTCCTGTCCACAAAGGACTTGAGAAGCATTGTTTGCATTAAATTAGCTAACTTTTGAATACGCGAGTACTTGTAATGGACGCATATGTTCAGAAATGTAAACGGGGCACAATGCAATGAAAAAATGTTATCTTCTTTAGTCTCGTATTACAACAATACTGTGCGGAAAATTGCAAGGGAGCATGGAGCTACCAGTAATACGTGCTTCGCGGCACTTTGCCCCTAGATATTTCGGAGATGTGTTATCCCATTTTGATATCCTCAAAACGACATGGGAGGGAACGAAAGGGGAATTTGATAACAAGGGGTGAAGTAATGTAATGTTCATTCTTCCTTTACGGATTATGAACATTAATGCAGCTGGGAAGTCAACCGTTTGATCACTCGGAAAGTGGTAGGTATTTATGCAATTTTGTTGCACTACCTTAAGACTGCACTTTATAGTTCAAAATTGCTTCACTTGGCCTACAACACAACAAAAAAAAAACATACAAATTGATAATTTATTAATAATATGTGTAAAGTATAAAACTGTTTGTAATATCCTGCTATAGCCCGTAAGATCACACTAAAGCGCATGAACACCTTAAAATTCGTAGGTAAAATAAAAAAAAAATCAGACATTTTGGACTTTTATGCGAGTATTAAGTATATCAACCCGAGCCTATATTTTAGGAGGTGAGGTGTGGGAAACCGCCCCTCGCGTCCCCGCAACTCGCGCGCTGAAAATTAATATGAATATTATATTATAATATTAGTGATAAAATTAAACATGAAAATATTGACTGCTAGTTGATTAAAAAAAAATCCATTAAAGCGATTTCAATTTGTTAGGTTACACACAAAGCAAGTGCACGACCGAGTAACAAATCCTCTGTTTGGAATTTGTGAGACTTTTACATGTTTTTTTTTTCATATTTCGTTATTAGGTTTTTAAAAGCTTGTTTATTTCAATTATGTTTAATATTGTGTTCGATGCCCAAAAACTCATTGTTTTCAATAGTTTATACAAAAACCGCGACGTATTTCACAATTTTTATAAAAATACAATATTTTGCTGATGATTGTAATAATCATGTCCGTCATGTGCACCTTTGGTGCATTGTGTACCAGCCCCTGGTTCATGGGATGGGCACAGTGAACCATTCCTCATTAAAAAAAAATGTTTTCGGAAGGAATGACTGTATTTGGACAAAAATTAAGTATCGTTATAACAATATACCCAGCAAAATTATCTATAATTCTAAGCAAAAAGTGTGTAATTTACGTTCATACAGCCAGAGTTACAGCTCATGAAAATTTAGGTAGAGAATTAAAAAGCTTGCACTGTAATGTTACTTAAACTAAGAACAGAATCATGTAAAAAGTGTGACAACTGAACCCGCCATCTTGATATCAAGATTTCTTATAGAAAGAACGCAAGAGGAGTAAAACCGCAAAGTTATAGGATAGATCAATCAGAAAAAAAGAGAAAACAAAATTAAATGAAGAAAAATTAAAATACACAAGAGATCGCAAAGAGGTCATCGCCAGTCACGTGATGTGTCAAAGTGACGTTTGGTATTTTCCCGCCTAATTGTGTCTATTGTTTGAATAAAACAAATCAAATTCACAATGGGTTAAATAACGTATTATTATAGAGTTTGCATGCACGCACCTGGATACGAGTTTTGTTTCTAATTAGGGCTCGCAAACGGTACATTCAAAAGAGTTACCGTTCTGCAGCAAGCCCGTGTGTTGTTTTATTTGTGTGACAATAATTTTATACAATTGTCTCTGGAGTCTGGAGTACTATTTTTATTGGCAGTATGTTCTATTTTTTCAGCCACGGGTTAAGAGCCTTCAGCTCGCCCATTCATCCGGTGGCACCTTAAAGGATGGAAAAAACAAAATAGTCTGGCACAGTGAAGGCCGTTAACGGCCAAAAAAAAATTCAGACATGCTTTTAAAAACACCTTTCTCTGACGAATGAGTATAGCGTACGCGTATTTATTTATATTAAGAGTGCCAATGTTATAAATATATATAAATAATTTATTAGGAAGTGTGATTGTCAGAATAAATAAATAAATAAAAAAGAAATACTTTTTGTGCAAGTCGAATTTACTTTCTTAATACCTGAGTGAATTATGTGTAAGGATTTCCACATGTCCAGAAGCGCATCAGAACCTGCAGCGTGGCAAACATCCATCAAGTCAGCAGGTCGGCGGCAACAAATGGACTTCGTTAGCTACTGTAGGTGCCTATTACACAATCGCACGGTAACTCATTATAGCGGATAATGTGCCCATTTCACTTAATATATCCGTAAACGAGAAACTAGGAACAAAATAAGAATTGCTACGTCACTGTGTCTTTCGAATCCGTGGTTTTATGATAGAAACATTGGATTTTAGCAATACAATCCATCATGATAAAAACCATCGAAAACAAAATTCCATAATACATAGTATGGCATTCATAGGTTTTTGGGTCATTTACTCATACGTAGGCATAATGTAATATTACTAAGCCCAAAAAATTGCTACTAATAAAAAAACTAATTTTAATTACATTTCTGTCTATTCGCAAATAAACATCTATTAAACTCAGCCAAAATGGCCACTGTAAAGACATAACAATTTCCCGTAGAACATGTCAGAAAATTAAATTATTGAAGAAAAATTAAATACGAAGATCGGGCCGTACGGCTAATTAGATGCCATGGCCTGTCCCGGAAGACGAAAAATTATGTTCCTATTAAACTGGCAGTTCTATTTTATTTTATAAGTTAAAAAGCACGAAGGAAGAGCAATGCGAAATAATTCCCGAATATCCATGATAGAAACATTGCGATGAAGTTGAAAAGGCTGTATTAGCGAAGAGAGGAGAATATTGAGAACAACTTCTCGGAGCGGGGCAATTACAGGGAATCGCGATTTGGGGTAACAATTTCGATGTGTGATTTTTAAGCAGCGCAAATGGAAAACTCGGAGGCCCATTTTGCGCCACACGGATCGCTACTTAAATTCCACACGAAGCACTGCTGCGATATTACTCGCTAAGGCTGGCTCTACATGTGGTTAGGACTTAAAAATTCAGTCCATATTCTTTACACATTATTTTATATAACTTTTGTCTATGGCCTTTATAGTACTTATTTTGAAACTACGTAGGTATGTACCTACATCTTTTATGTAAGTAAATTGTATATTCACACTAAATTATTGTATCTTCCACTTTTCCGATTCTTTTAAAAAAATTATATCTCTTTTCAAATTCTTTTTTGTATGTATGTTACGTGATAACTCGGCATTAGTGAACCGATTTTGATGATTTTTTTTGTTGGAATCCGGTTTCACGCACTTTCCGGCAACCGATTTGAATAAAACTTGGCAAATAGATGGAATTGCACGCACTTTTGAGGGCGGTCTTTTTAGTACACTGTACTGAGATTATTTGAATTCACATGCGACGTTAGTATGAGTTTACATGAAATAAAAGTTTCCTGTAGATGCAAGTAGTGACGTCAATGTTTATGGTTACATTTTACACAAATAATTTTTAGTTTTTAACCGACTTCAAAAAAGGAGGAGGTTCTCAATTCGACTGTATGTTCTTTTTTTTTTGTATGTATGTTACGCGATAACTCCGGTATTTGTGAACCGATTTTCATGATTCTTTTTTTGTTGGAAAGGGGGTACTTCCATAGTGATCCCATTTCATTTTGAAGGAAATCATCTACCTCTAAGGGTGGCTGTTCACGCATGAAGATTCATTTTTATAAATAGCGCCTAACTTTAATTTAGGAGCAATTACTTTTAGCAATTATTTAGTTGATTTTGCTATTTCTCCAATTCAAGGCGTATTTCCCTCGATATACTTTGAGTAGTGTCGTAGTGAGAAGTGAGAGATCTCCAGTATGAAGTCCTGTATAGTGGCGAACTAGGGGATATTTCAATGAAAGTTAGCAAATAGACGTAATTCCACGTACTTTTGAGGTCGGTTTTTTTAGTACTCTGTACTGAGATTATATACAAGTAATGTCGTTTATGATGTTAATAATACAGTTCTGCAAGGTTCAAATAACCCTGTAGAACATTGCTAGCATAGTCGGCTTCGGTCCTTTTGGAATTATCATCTGTATACTTTTCTTATGTAATAATTTGTTGATTTATAAAGATACATGCATTAACCCTTTTAACGTCTGGATGCCCAAAATATTTGGCACCGTTGCTGTTTATATGACTACTATTACACGGATAGCTGCAGTCCTTGAGTCTCCCAGTCGGACTATAAATTTTTTCGATTTCATTTTATATAAAGAAAGGGCACTGGGACCTCACGGACATAGGGCTTAAATTCCGAAGCGTATGAATAAGTAACCCGAGCCAAGGTCCCTGTACGTGGCTTTTTAATCTTTTCTTTCTTGCTAGTGTTTTTCGGTGAGACGAGGCCAATGTCACATAATATGTAGATATATACTCCATGGCGTAAAAATCATGCCGTCTGGCCGTTGTCAGTCGGACTACAGCGGGCGGCGGCGCGGTGGCACGCGCGATTTGATCAAAATGCCTAAGTTTGCATATATATACAGATATGGGCTGTCGGTTTAATTAAAACCCAATCATCCCGCCCGTGTTTTAACCGGGATTTTACCCAAAGCAGCGGGTTTTAATCCGTTTCTGCCCAAAATCGTGGGCAGAAACGGCGAATACGAAATACGGAATAATTCCATACTTAATGCGACGATGCGTTCTCTTTCATCGTCATCCCACATTTTTATCACTCTTTTCTCTGGTTCCTGGCACCTACTTCGAAATTTTGAATTGTTCTTAAATTCCTTTTCTTCTTCGTCACTTACTTTTCTTCTTTCCAGCGTCACTCTCTACTAAACTCCCGAAATGAACACACGTGCTCGACTTCACATGAAATTCTGACCAGTTAAATCGTCAGAGGAAGTAATTTCAGCAGTTTTAGACAGACTACCTTTATGGACTCGCAAACATACCTACTATAAATGGATTATTAAATGATTATTAATCAATATAAAGAGAAGAACAGAGATTCTATTCGTTCAGAATTATAGTGTTATTCCAATTCTGGCTTTATGTATGCAAGAATGTAGTCAAACGTTTCCACGGTTATTCTTAACCTAGAACTTATCCAGGTTTTGTCTTTGGCCTTAGTAATTTCGGCATTTTGCTTTCTTTGTTTGTAGTCCGGGTTCATGTCTTCTTGCGCCTATAATAACTCATACCTACTGAATACAAGAATTAGGTACTATAAAAGGGACATGTCACGGTATTGACATCGCGCTCACACTCTCGTTATGTCGTCGCAACCGCCGCAAACTAAGCGACTAGTATCTCGCGCTTTATGTCGCTCTCGCGCTAGTCGCGCCCTATCGTGCTGGCCTGTCACTGGCGCCGAGAACAGGCAACTTTTATCATTCTGCCACCCCCGCATCGCCACTGCGGCGCCACTCGCGTCATCCAGTTTGTGGCTTAAGGGTTCTTTTTGCGTGCAGGCAACGGCGATCCGTAGCGGTCATCCGTAGCTTATTAATACAAATATCCGTAATATGCCGAATCGAAGGCATTTTTCTTTATTTCGTTCTTTGTATCAATAATTATAAGAAACTAGTGGAGTAATTTCCACGGAAATATTTGGATATCGCAGTATGTAGTAAAACGGTGATATTCAATAAAAGTTTAATATTACTAGTTCTTGTCAACCAATGGCGTTAAGGGCAAGGTCATATTTTTACTATAAACGAAAGATTTTCACAAAAAAAGTTATTTTTTAAATAACAAGTGACGGGACGAACACGTGCTACTCAGAGTTTTAAATCGCAAAGATCTGAGGTAAGATCTGAAAGGCCGCCACTGCGTCCGTCACTCTGAGACATAAGTTGACAAGTCCCACGCGCCTGTAATTTCACCAGCACCCTTACCCTTCCAAACCGGAATGAGTAATGCTCACATTATTGCTTGACGGTTCTCTCTCTTCACAAGGTGCTCTACCGCTCCTGGTCTACTAACTAAATAATGGGCTGGGCTAGCTATAATCTCCGTTTGTAAAATCAAATTGTTTTGGGACAGGGAAGGTTTCAACTTTGCTTGTAGTACCACTGGAGTTGATGTTTACAATACTCTTCAAAGAAGCATGAAATACGTTTTGGATCATCGTGGTGAGTAAATCGCACCTACAACCCTTTCCTTAGAAGAAATCCAAGAACGTCGGACACGAATGGTTTCGTAATGACTTGGGTTAACGGCAAAATGTAACCACGTTTGACCACGATCTGACCTGATGGACAGTAACGATGACATTGACGATGGAGCTTTGAAAATGCTCAAGTTATACCGCTCAGGAAACAAGTTTGCAGGCAGGGAAATTCACTCCATGGCCGTGCCTAACAGTGCAGCTCTCCCAGAGCAAACAAAAGTAATAGTATCTATTGGGTAGGGTACTAGTCAACGAATATATTGTTGTCACAAAAATTACTACAACTCATATATATTACATATTTCATACCCCTTACTGAATTTATATATAATATTTATTTATGTCATAAGTAAAGTTAGTTAATACGTAGGGCGCACTATTGTAAGTTTCCGGAACTGGCCACTTAAATAAACAGTATTTAAAAAGTAATTACAACGTTTGAAAATGGAACTCTTGGCTGTGCCAGCCAAACCAAAGAAACTGAAAACCTAGAATCAGAATCTACAGAGAATACAGTTTCTTTCATCCGACTGTCATTTGTTTTTACATTGTGGTGTCATTTTAGAAATTAGTTGTCTACATCACCATGGATTTAATTCGAGAAAATTTTTCGTAGTGTGATTTTCTTTGACTTTAAGTGTAAGTTAACAGCTCAGCGGAGCTTCGCTCGGCTTCGAATTGCTTTTGGCGATGAAGCACCATGCAAGACTTATAGCTGATTTGCAGAATTTAAACGCGGTCGTATGAATCTCAGTGACGAATTTCGTGACGGTCGCCCGTCCACTGCTGTGTACAACAAAAACATCGATGCTGTGCGCCGTATGATCAAAACAGACAGGCATGTGACATACCATGAGATACGGGCATCTTTAGGCATAGGCATGAGTCAAATACAATCAATACTACACAAACATTTGAGTGTGATAAAGCTGTGCTCTCGGTGGATCCCATACAATTTGATTGAGGCTCAAAAAACGGATCGCGTCACTTGGTGCAATGCCATGCTTACCAGATTCAACGAAGGGGCGTCAAATGTGGTGTGGCATATAGTAACAGGTGACGAAACATGGATTTATAGTAACGATCCCAAAACAAAGCAGCAATCGAGCGTATGGGACTTTTGAGATGAGCCGAAACCAACCCATCCCGCGCACAGTCCCGACCTGGCACCTTGGGACTTTTATTCCTTTCCAAAAATTAAGAACCAGTTACGCGGTCAACGATTTTCATCACCTGTATAGGCTGTCGAAGAGTGTGAAAAATATGTTTCAGAGATTGTCACGGAGGAGTGGCATAAATGTTTTCAAAATTGGTTCATTCGTATGAAAAAGTGCATTAACGCTAACGGAGAATATTTTGAGAAACTATAAAATCATTTCTGACCATTTAGATCTTCAAGGATCAAGATCAAGGATCTTAGAGACCAAACTGACATTGATCGTGAACGTAGGGCGTTGGCTGCCAAATGTAATATTTTGGCACATAGATTCGCGCGCTGTAGTGAGGAAGCTTTATTCAAGGCGTATTGTCAATCCTTCTACACGGGTGATCTGTGGGTTAAGTATACGCAGAAGGCACTCGGCGCCCTGGCGTTCAATATAATAACGGTTTCAGGATGCTGTTGGGACTACCGCCACATAGTAGCGCATCGTCGATGTTTGCTCAAGCGGGAATAGACGACTTTTTTGCTGTGATGTGAAAAAGACGGCGTCACTACTCTCTAGCCTCATTTCGTCCAGGTTCTGGTGAGGTGATGGGGTAATCGGCGGTGACTTGAGCGTAATAATGTGTGTTTTTATGTTTTATGTTTTGTCTCTGTGTTTACTAACAATTGTCATAAGTTTAAAAATGTCTGTATTTTACTAACAAGTGGGCCTTGGATGTCAAATAAATGATTTATTTCTTATTATTATTATTATTTTCTTATTCATTCCGGAAACTTATAATGCGCCTCACGTATACTGCGGTACAATATATCCATAATGTTGTGTAGTGGAGTATAGAATTACCGTATAGTTTCCATTTCCGAGATGGAGCAACTAATGGATTCAAAATTAGCAGGCTTTCATTGTGCATTGCATTGTCGCATAGGTAATCAATACGTGCAATAATAATTTCAGAATACGAAGTAGTACACAGCATTCTCCTTAACGGGTATGTTCCGTAATTCAGCTTTTAGACACTCGGTGCCACGTCAAGCCGCGTATCGAAATTGTCAATATGCTTTAACGCGATATATTTCGACGTGAGCCTACAGTTTAGAGGGTGAGGTGTGACCAAGCCCGTCGCGTCACGCACACTGAAAATTTATTTGAATAAAATAGGAAAAGGTGGAGAAAATTTGCAAAGCAAATTTGTCGCAAAGCGTCCAATGGCGACAGACGGGGCCGTGGGCGGCGCGTCGATACACCGCTGGACAATTTTCAAATTTTGGGATTTATGTGAATTTAATAACTACAAAGTTTTAATTGAAAGCCAAAATTTAGCAGGTTCTCTGTAGTAGGTACTTAATCTCCATATGAAAATTAAGTACAAAGTTAATTATTTTTAACCAACTTCAAAAAAAGGAGGAGGTACTCAATTCGCGATAACTCCGGTATTTGTGAAATGATTTTGATGATTCTTTTTTGTTCGAAAGAGGGTACCTCCATAGTAGTCCTATTTAATTTTAAAGAAAATCATCCACCTCTAAGGGTGGCTGTTCACGCATGAAGATTCATTTTTATAAATAGCGCCTAAATTTTATTATAAGGAGCAATTATTTTTATGGTTGATTTTGCTATTCTCAAAATCTAGGCGTTTTTCTCTCTTAATATACATTGAGTAGTGAGAACCGATTTTTATTATCTCCTGTGTCAAGTTCCGTATAGTGGCGAACTAGGGGATGAATCCGCGGTAACCGATTTCAATAAAACTTGGCAAATAGATGTAATTCCACGTACTTTTGAGGTCGGTTTTTTTTAGTACTCTGTACCGAGGTTATATTCTTAAATTATTCGTTTTAGACTTGTATTTTGGCCTGTTTTCAGGATTTTATATGATCAGATGAAGTTTATCGTGTAACAAATTAGCACATTCTCTAGATAATATCCTTAGATGTATCGTATATTTTTTCTTTAAGACTATTATGTAATGGTAATTACCCAAACCATTTGATTTAGCAAAACAGTTTCTCCCGCGTTTGTTCCGGTTACTTGCCTCGTAACATTGTACAGATAAATAACCTTCTATGTTTAGTGGCAGTCCAACTCCTTGTGAAAGAGCTCGTCTAGGCAAGTACTGCTACCTTACCTATTTCTGACGCCAAGCAGTAATGTGACCATTACTGCGTTCCAGTTTTGAAGGGTTGTCGTGCAATTACAGGCACGTGGGCCTTGTAAGTGTATATCACAGGGTGGCGGGTGCCATGGCAGTGCCCTTCAAATCTTAGCGATTTAAAGCTCTGAGCTGCACTTCAACTGCTATGGACAGACGTGTCGCTTACCACCACGTGTATGACTAGCTCGTCCGATCACTTGATATATCATAAAAGAAATGACGTAAAGAACTTTTTTGAACTAATAATGTTGACATATACAAATCATCTTTACTTCACTGTTAAGCAAATTACACATCGACAAATTGTTAAAGCGCTAGTAATTAGTCATTTAAAATATATCTTATATATGAGATATTATTATATATGCAGGGACATACGAACGAAAACTGATCACTCTCATTAATTTCTGTCATCCGAGTACGCAGAACCGGAATACTGCTACATGAGTAAAGAAATTATAATAAAATAAAAAGAGCTCTTCTGACAAAACTCAAAATCGAGAAAATAATATTAATAAAAAATGAAATAAAAAATATACATAGATCTGATGAATATAGATCTTTCTCTTGCGGTAACTTCATACCTTTATCAACCTAGGATAAAATAAAAGTATTGAGAGATCGGCCTTTTTTATTGCAACAAATTTTCATGCGCCCTTTCAACTAACGGCGGCAGAATAATGATATATTTTGCGTAAAATTCAAGCTTCATGATAGTTTTAAGCCTCGTAAATAGATTTTTAACATCATCACGTCTTTCGACTGAAATGGTGGCACTTCACGTGGTTATTTGTATATGCGTATTTCATATATTTATCAAACAATCACTATGTGTGTATAGCATGTGTGACAAAGTTTTTGTCTTGTTTGCCTATTCGCCAAATACCGCAAACGACAAACTCACGTTGCCGCGCGCCGGTCAGTTTTTCGATACATACGCATGTAAACTCTCCATGCTACAGTCACGTTGATTATTTTAACTCCTACTTTGGATCCATGTGTAGACGGTCATGTTTGTTAGTGTTTACAAGTTTGTCTGCAAGTCAAATATTTATCCAAGTACATCAGACATCCAATAGCGAATACAAGTAGCCTAACGAAGTGCCGTCAAAATAGTGATGCAGTGTACTGTGACACCAGTGTAAGAATACGTGTCACACATGTGTACATGAACATATTACGTTATAACATGTTATAACTAGAAATGTTGTTTCAGTTTTTCGTCGTGTGTGCGCACAGCGTAAGGTTGTGAACTTATTTATATTTTTGCATTGTTTCGTTCTCATCCGCGCAGCATGATCGCGGGGTTTTCTTCGCGTTTAAATTAAATAAATAATGCACACAATTTGAGAGCAGTAAACTCGTAGGTACGTTCTGTAGTCGCTGCTGAATTTCGCGTCGCCTCCACCGGGAACAATAACCCTCCCGTGGCCTCTAAAATGACGCTTTAGAAGTTGGTAAGAAATAATTCGTAAAATTTAATTTTGTTTATATAAAAAGAAAAGTAATTTATAAAAGACAGATGTGTCAAAAGAGTATTTGATAGAGCTACAGAGGACTGTGAAGCACATTGCTTTTGCTTGTATTCTACGCGTAGCGTCATCCTAGGGTTGCGTTCTACCCAAATGCCTTATTAATAATTAAAAATCTTCAAAAAATTATTCAGCACATGTTGAGCATGCTTGAGTGAAACTAATAGTAATAATTAAATATTGTTCTGGTTATGTAGCTATTGTTTCAAACAAACTGCGTGTTGAGTCTATTATTTGTGTAATATAATTCCGATGGTACATTTTATGCGTATTATTGTTGACATTAAATTGAGAACGGTTAGTAATTTTGTTTATTAAACTATTTTGTTATAGTTCAACTGTTTTTCTTTTATCTACCATTTTCCTTGCTATAGTGAGGTGAAAATTTGTGTTCCTCGCCCGGCAGCAAAGTTGTTTTGCGTCTCGTGGCTTGAAATCCTCCCTACGGTTCTACTTTTCAACCAATTTCAGTCTTACAAACAACAACAACAACAACAAGGACCCTTCGCTCGCTCAAGTTTCAACACTAGCACGCGCGTCAAACAACAACTGTGCAGCCTTGCTTAACAAATAACTACTATTGTTTATTGGGGTCTTTAACTTAAAGAAAAAAATATATAAATTGTCTTCCTATTGTTAATAATGGAAGACAATTTTTCTTGGACTGTCACTGCTTAATCTTCAGTCAAATTTTACATTATTGACAAAATTAAAGATGTTCGTGGTAGGTATATAGCACAGGGAATTGCCTAGCTTGAGAACGGGTAATTGGTGTGATTGATTGAAAACTTACACTTTACTACATATAATTTCATGTTTTCCATTTTCATTTTTATATTTTCTACTGCTTTTGCCTACACCAGTCGGAGATGGCGTGAATACAAAACAGCGCCAGACTTAGTTTCAAACCACTACTCCAATAACCAAGTTTCAATCCAGGAAATAACATGAGTACCAGAGCAAGGGATTTCACTCAGGGCAGTATCCAGAACACTCAGATCAAAGTCAATTTAGAAAAATTCATTCACAAATTGGTCATACTCTTTCTCACTAGACTTGTATAGTTCATGAACAACGAACTATTAGGAATATATTCCCGACACCGACCGACTTGAACTAGTTCGTCTTGCATGGTCTGAATAGTTCAGTACGAACTAGAAACGTCTGCGTTGCTAGTTCACCTGCCTTTTCATTCGTAGAAACGGTGCGAGCGTGACAATTAGCGATCTTTTACTGCTTTTAGTACAAGTGCCAGTGGGATGAATGATTGAACGTTGCCGTTAGCGTTTGTACAATGTCCTAACAAGGACAAGACAAACTAACGAACTACGAAACTAGAAGACGACCTAGTTCAGTTGACCGATTGAACTAACTAGGATCGTTCCCTTTAAAATAATCACGTGATAACGCTGAGAATGAACTGAGATCACGATTTGTCAATTTTGTCAGTTTTTAAACTATCCCCCTGATGAAATGCTTTTGAGATTGTTTTTATGATAGTGAGTAACGGGACGAACAAGTCGTGCGTATGATATCAAGTGATCGGTGAACTAGTCATGCACCTGGTGGTAAGCGACATGTTTGTCCATTACAGTTGCAGTGCCACTCAGACGTTTAAGGACCGATCAGGCACAAGTTTACTTCTCACCCAGCACTCATAGGACAAACCGTTGAGCCACCAATGTTTTTTCTGGTATTTATGTATGTATTTCATCTAACATGAAAATATGAACTAACCGCATTATGTACACATCAAATTACACAACATACAAAGGGTTGATCGCCTGGAGGATAATACTACGACGAGCTAGCGTCTGCCGGGTGATTACTTTTAAATTTTAAGGCATTAAAAATTCAAAGAATTATTCTAAGTTATAATAAGTTACGAACGTTTGTATTAAATAGTGTATTGAATATAATAATAATGTGCCAGACAATTACGCTTATTATCTGGTCTCAACATGGGTCGATCCCTGTACCAGAGCAACATAATTTACGCCGAGATACACCCAACAGCAGAAAAATTATTTTCCAAGGGAGTTGAATTTGACATTTGCACATCTAGCACTCAGTATTTTTTAATAATACAAACTGACCGGACAAACAAGTCGTGCGTCTGGTAGTAAGCGACACACCAGCTCTTAACATTTGAGTGCCGCTCAGAGCTTTAATTCGCAGAGATCACTACACAAACGCACTGCCACTGCACCCGTCACGTTGAGGCATAAGTTGTACAGTCCCATGTGCCTGTAATTTCACCAGCACCCTTCACCCTAAAACCGAAACCCGTTATTGCTGAAATAGATAAGATGGTGGGCAATAACGTCTCTGAACGAACTCTTTTACAAAGAACTTTACTGATATCAAAACCTGTCCACAGTGCAACCTGCTGGGTCACTTAGAACTCGATTTAGGTGGTAGGTAGGTAATTATGAGATGTTACCCACATTCTGTAATAATAATGTACAGTCTACTTTGTTTATGTATATCAAACAACATATTTCATCTAAGCAGCATTTTAGACGGCCCCCGTCGTTACCTAAAGGTGTGCTCACACCGGTCTGAGCATTGTCATATTTCGGGGCGAGCTGAATAGCGCTCAATGTGGCCACTTCCTTTGTGCGCTGTGCTACATAAATACGGAATGACCTTTGTAAACAATCGTAAAAGAAAATTTTATTGCCTGTACTCGTGGCGCTTGTACTACGTGTCCGGTTATGGAATTTTACGGGACAGTAAATAAAACGATTCTAAATAATACATTATAAGAACTTCCAAAAACGACAAATAGAATGTTGACTCTTAGAGGTTAGAAAATAACATTTGTTTGGACATGTATACCATTGTAGTACATTAGCGACGCTAGTGCAGAAGGGGAAAGTTTGCTTCTTAATTGACGGTTCATGTACCTGTGGCGGCATGTAAGTTACGTACATTTGTCAATGTTTTGCAGCAATTACGTGTCAAGAAGGTTCACGATTCTTGGAAACGCTCGAAGTCCCCTACCCGCATCGTGTATGACCTATAGCCTGATAAATAAATAAAGAGTTAAAGGGCTACGAACTAAAATTCTGTCCTTAGAGGTCCCGTACCCAGGTACGTTAAATTCTAACTTGTTGTGATTATCATACATTATATAATATATAAGTACCTTTTAATTTATAAATGGACACGCATACATTTACGTTTGAAATTGAAATAAAAGTAAAACGTCGCATTTGTTCCGACGTTTTTTAAATTTCTTTAAATTTTCAGAAAACCCTTTCAATTTTAAAATTAAACTTTTATTTTGTACAATAGACAGAAAATCGTTAATCGTTAAAATCGTAAGTTATTCTGTGAAATTGACTTGCCAGTACACACATACATATGTATACATATTAGGGGTTAAAGTATGAAATTGCCGTTTTATTGCAATAG